>NW_012137525.1:586701-589607 GCF_000956105.1 Propithecus coquereli | reverse complement strand
ATGTTCAAGATTTTAGCCACTAGATAGTATCATTGGTTGTATGCTTAAACTAGTAGTTTCCTTCTTTCTCAAAATATATATTATGCTCAAGTGGTCAAAGGTAGGATTGTCCCTGAGAAGGTGAAAGGAGGAAAGACCAGAGGAAGAGTCACAATGTCATTCTTGGCACTGTACAACACTCATGATAGTTTCTTGGGGAAAAAGTACTTTGTTTAGGACTTTGCTTATGGCAAGGATCTTGCTGCTTCTATGAACAATACTGTGAGGAGAATGCTAAGGAAAGTGTAACTATCTACCCATGGCCTGATTTATTCTTTACCTAAAAGGAGCATCGCTCTTTCATGCATGTGAATGTGGCAGAGTAAAGCTGCATGGCGAATATAGAAATATTTTGGAAGATATTAGTGTTTTTTTTCCCATACTAATCGAGCAGATTTTGATCTTGCTTAAATTTCTGAAGAAACATACTTTTTTTGCAGTCATTTAAACTTCCAGTGGTTTATAACATATTTTCTAGTTTTTTTCTTTTTAAGTAAATTTGATTGGGTTTACTTTTCTAACTCTAAGGAGGAAATAGTATGGCCAGCTTGACAGTGAGCATACTACGTTGTTCATTTTTTATCTGAACCTAAACGTGTGTATTTTTCAAAAGAATCCAAAGTTTTTGAGAGTCTCATGGGAATCTAAAATCCTAATAAGGTTATAAGCCATTTCGTTTTGTATCAAAATGAACTCCTGCTTGCAGGGAACCTAAGATCAGCCCAAAGTGAAGGCTTAGGGTCTTCTCAGATCCTCTCCGAGAGTGTGTCCATCCCTGGGCACATCGTGTCCTTCTGATTCCCTGCTGTGCACAGACGCTTTTCCCAGCCTTTACTCCCCCATGTATCTCCTTCCCCAGCCTCGTCCTTCCCAGGAGTTCCCATCTCTGCTTGCCCTGACTTTTATCCCTTGCCACAGGTAGCTGCAGCTAGTATATTTGCTTTGAGATGCTTCTGACCAACACAGGCTGGGGAAGCCACTTCAGTCAGGAGAAACAAAGGCCAGCCTATCTGTGATTCTATGTTTTCACCTGTCCAGCCACCGGACAGGTGAAAACACAGAATCACAATTAAACACACAATCACAATGAATTCAAGTACTTAATTGAGTATTTATTAATTAATTAATTCACAATTAATTCTTTGTTTTGTTTTTTTAATTTTTTGTTTATTTCAGCTTATTACAGGGCTACAAATCTTTAGGCTACGTATATTGCCTTTGCCCCACTCGAGTCAGAGCTTCAAGAGTGTCCATCACCCAGACGGTGTGCACCGAACCCATTAGCTGTGTATATACCCATCCCCTCCTCCCCCCTCCCATCTGCCTGGCACCTGATGAATGTTAGTACTATATGTGCTCTTAAGTGTTGATCTGTTAACACCAATTTGATCGTGAGAACATGTGGAGCTTGTTTTTCCATTCCTGTGATACTTCACTTAGTAGAATGTGATAGTGTCTACTCCATGTTTTCTTTTGCAACTTTAGTCAATTAATTAATGGTGCTTTCCTAAGATAGAATCCAGCTTGAGTAGTGTCTTAGTCAGCTCAGGCAGCTAAAACATATACCATAGACTTAGGTGGCTGGTAAAGAAAAAAATATTCAATGACGCTTGTTAAGGCATGGTAAGGTTGACTTTACTTAGGACCACTGTGATAGATATAGGGAACACTGCAATGGGATCTTGCAGTCAAGGAGAGAGATAGGGCTCTATTCTCAATACAGCATGGGCAAGTGGGGATTTACAGCCAAGGAGCACTGTGGGTGTCAGTGGGTAGAAAATTACTGTGAGGAAATACCAAGGTTGAAGGATGTTCTGGCTAAACCCTAGTAAGATTCTTTCTGAAGACAGACCAAAGTGACCAGATATCACCTAGGGGATGATGGAGGATGAGGAACTTGATCAGGTATCAAGGGTGATCAGAAAGCAAGGATGGAGAGTCTTAGCAAAACTGACTTAGCCAGGTTCCTTTGCTAAAACTGGATTTTTACGAGAAAGTGCATAGATGGTTCTAGGAGTAGGTTCAGAAGTCTAACAAAGATTTCACCAAGCAAAGAACCCTTATTTTGGCCTAAAGAGCAAACATTTAGTTCTTACGGTTCTAGAGGCTAGGAAGTGTAAAATCAGGTTCCAGCAGATTTGGTTCTTGGTCAGGGCCCTTTTCCTGGCTTGCAGACAGCCACCTTCTTGTTGTGTGTTCACATGGCCTTTTCTCAGTGAGAGCACGTGGAGAGGACACTGATCCCATTACGAGGGCTCCATCTTCATGACTTCTTCTAAACCGAATTACCTCCTAAAGACCTCACCTCCACATACCACATTGGGGTTTAGGAATGCAACATGAATTTTGGGGGGAAACAAACACTCAGTTCATAACAATTAAAAAGGGTTAACACTATTATTTTTTAAAAGAGGTTTTATGAGTAATCAAAGTGTATTATGTTTCCAGATATGCATTCTTAATTAATTCAATAGCCTTGCTTACCTCTGCAAAATAAAGGATTAATAAAATTATATAGATGATTTGATCCAGAGAAGAATTTAAATATTGGTTTAAATTACGTCTCTTCTACAATACCAATCTGAATTTTCTGTTTGTGTTAGCTCTCTGTTAGAGTAAATGAATAGATAGAGGTCTTTTACTAGTCTAGAACCTACCAATTGATAGGATCTAGGAGAAAATGCTATAATAATTAAAGACAAGTAAAGGTGGAGGGCTTTAAAGGCTGGTTATGTTAGGAGAGGTCTTTATGTGAGGAGAGACAGAACTTCTGGGTCAGATTTTCCGTATGTATCCATTGAATGAAAGATACATTCTCTTTTCAGCAAGCATTTTTTGAAATTATTTTATAACTATTTTTCCCCAAA
>NW_012137525.1:585819-586651 GCF_000956105.1 Propithecus coquereli | reverse complement strand
AAGTACTTTGTTTAGGACTTTGCTTATGGCAAGGATCTTGCTGCTTCTATGAACAATACTGTGAGGAGAATGCTAAGGAAAGTGTAACTATCTACTCATGGCCTGATTTATTCTTTACCTAAAAGGAGCATCGCTCTTTCACGCATGTGAATGTGGCGGAGTAAAGCTGCACGGCGAATATAGAAATATCTTGGAAGATATTAGTGTTTTTTTCCTATACTAATAGAGCAGATTTTGATCTTGCTTAAATTTCTGAAGAAACATACTTTTTTTTGCATTTAAACTTCCAGTGCTTTATAACACATTTTCTAGTTTTTTTCTTTTTAAGTAAATTTGATTGGATTTACTTTTCTAACTCTAAGGGGGAAATAGTATGGCCAGCTTGACAGTGAGCATATTACGTTGTTCATTTTTTATCGGCACCTAAGCGTGTGTATTTTTCAAAAGAATCCAAAGTTTTTGAGAGTCTCATGGGAATCTAAAATCCTAATAAGGTTATAAGCCATTTCGCTTTGTATCAAAATGAACTCCTGCTTGCAGGGAATCTAAGGTCAGCCCTAAGTGAAGGCTTAGGGTCTTCTCAGGTCCTCTCCGAGCGTGTGTCCATCCCTGGGCACATCGTGTCCTTCTGATTCCCTGCTGTGCACAGACGCTTTTCCCAGCCTTTACTCCCTCATGTATCTCCTTCCCCGCCTCGTCCTTCCCAGGAGTTCCCGTCTCTGCTTGCCCTGACTTTTATCCCTCGACACAGGTCGCTGCAGCTAGTATATTTGCTTTGAGATGCTTTTCACAAACACAGGCTGGGGAAGCCACTTCAGTCAGGAGAAACAAA
>NW_012137525.1:584893-585769 GCF_000956105.1 Propithecus coquereli | reverse complement strand
CCATATCTGACTCCAAAACTTTATTTTACCAACTCTATAAGCTCTCTGAATTTCAATTTTTTTCATTTATGAAATGAGGAAGATGTAGTAGATGCTATCTAAAATTCCTTCAGCCTCTAAAGTACAATTCAATTTTATTCTAAATATGAACACGAATGGTGATATAAGCCATATGTGTCTGTAGAAAGAACTACTTGCAAATATGCCCTATTTGGGAGCAATTTAATTCTCCCTTCGTTTTTGACCAAATGTCAAGAATATAAGTTTCCCTTCCCCCACTCCTCTCTCTCTCCCCCCCCACCCCCATAGATTTCAGACATTTTAAACATCAAGCAGAGATTGCAAAAGATTCCACATTGGGATACACTTTCAAAACAATTTAACCACTTTGAAATGTAAATTTGATAAGCCAAAGCACTACTGACACAGTTACTATACTCCTTGCAGAGCCTTAAGCAGGTGTAAATGAGTTCAGTTTGTGATAAGAACCTGCACCTGTTGGAGAACAGCATTTGGAAGTAGGCTGTTAGCAAATTCTAAGATATCTGGAATGAAAAGAACCTATTAAATTGTGAAGGGAGATTTGAAGGGATATTTACCCACCTATGCATATCTGCAATCGTGGGCTAAAGTGTGTATTACCTAAGGAATCCCTACGATTTTTTTAATAATGTTACTTCTTCAATTTTGTGTGCCAATCAAGACCTGCACTGTCAGAATTTTTGGTTATGAATATCCTATGTTTGCTTGGTCACACCCTGGTGTTGTGCAGAAAACTCTCAATATGATCTGAGACTAGAGTCCAGGGATGTCTGTAGATAAATAATTATTTATTAATTGTATTTATTTGAGGGGGTAAGAGGTTTTGAATTTTTT
>NW_012137525.1:582701-584662 GCF_000956105.1 Propithecus coquereli | reverse complement strand
TAAGTGTATAGAATTTTCATAATAAGCTTATATAAATATATCTTTGACAATATTATAAAACTTGACAAATGTGTCGAGGGTTTTCCTAAAAAATTGGAAAAAAGAAGATCATGATTTATAAGAGTACTACAAAGTAAAATCCTAGGTTCAGAGGCTTAGTGTTCTGTTTTCAAATTGAGCTAGATAGACATGAATTTGTTGTCAAAAGTGAAGCAGTTTTATATTAGGCAGTTTTGAAATATAGAAACTTATCCATTGAATACAGTGATGAAGAACTCTACAAACTTAAGGTAAAAGTGAATAAATTGTACAAGACAGTGACTAGATATGAGTATAATAAGTCTGCAACAATATTAGACAAGTGGCCAGGTTAAATACAAAATGTTATCTAGCCTGGTGGGAAAAAAATAATGTGCACATGCATATATATCAACTCTGATCCTAGAGTGTAAGCATAGCTTATAATTGAGCACAGATCTGATATTTTTCTTTAATATATCTAGTCCCCAGAAGGCTTAGAACTTTTAACACTCTAGTTCCACTTCTTTTCCAGATCATGAATTCCTTCTTCTGTGCTATGTGATAATTCAGTTGCTATTCTGGGGGTAAAACTGATAAATTGTTGGGTAGCTGTAATTGCTTTTTTTACTACACTAAGCTGAAATTGGACTCTTTGTAACTCTACCCATTGATTCTAGTTCATTGGCACAACACAGAACAGCTTTCTTTTGTCTCCCTATAAACTACCCTTCAAATCTAGATTTTAGTTAATAAATTTTTTTTAGTTAGTTTGTTTGTTTTAATAATACAAAGTATTTGTTTTAGTCTGTTTGGGTTGCTATAAAAAATTACTATAGACCAGGCGGCTCGTAAACAACAGAAATTTCTCTCTCACAGTTCTGGAGGCTGGAAGTCTGAGATCAGGATGGCAGCATGGTTGGGTTCCGATGAGGACTGTCGTCCTGGTTCCTAGACTGCATGGTGGAAGGGGAAGGGGGTTTTTCTCAGGGCTCTTTTATAAGGGCACCAATCTCACTCATGAGGCCTCTGCCCTCATGACCTCTCCCTCCCAGAGGCCCTACCCCCAACTCCATCACCCTTCGGGTCAGGATTTCAACATACGAACTTTGAAGAGGACACAAACATTTAGACCACAGCAGCACTTTCACCCGTTTCTCGGTGTATTTCCTTTATTGCCTAGATGTTTTTGCATCTTGAATGCTTCCTCTTAAAATGTGCCACTGACAAATGAAAATGCTATTCCAGATAAGATCTGAACAAGGCAGTCCAAAATCATATGTTTATTTTTAGTCAAACCATCATTTTGTAAGTGTATTTTGAACTTGTGGCCAACTAAAACAATGGCAATACGTTTTCACATAAACTACTGCTAAACTAAGTCTAAAATGAAGGATATTTGCAAAACTAGTCTGTTTTTTCCTGTACCTGAAATTAAAGAGTTTTCTTGTACTTTTACTGAATTATGTTTCTCAATTTTAGCTCTTCTTTTCATATTACAGAGAAACTTGGTCTGAATTCACTTATATTAGCTATTCCTTTCAATATCGTCCCCCAAAACTTTATGTATCATCATCCCATGCATTTTTCATGTCTTTGATCAGTGTGAAGAACTGTAAATGTCTCTAAAGACAATCTTCCATTTTGAGATTAATCTATTGATTAACAGTTTGGGGACATAGATATTAAATCACCTATTGAATAAAATCCATAATTTGAACCTTGTCCTTATAAATATAATTAGAAACTGACAAATGTTTCATTGAACCTAAGATGATGTATTTTTTCTAATATAATAGATCATAATGGAGGAAATAAGATCTTTTAAGAAAACTTCTTAAGAAGCTTATATTAACACTAAATAGACATTTTATTTATTTCATTTCAATAATCCCAAGGCTCTCTCCAAACTGCCATGTTTATTACTTATAAAGCTGCCCTAA
>NW_012137525.1:579061-581466 GCF_000956105.1 Propithecus coquereli | reverse complement strand
AATTTAATTTTTTATGTATATGGAAAGAGCCTAAACTTACATGCTGATGATTTAACACCATTCTCTGATGTCTTCTGATTTTCCTTTAGAGAGAGAAGTTGTATCTATAATATCAGATGGATGCATGGTGGTTAAACTTAGTTTTTTCACACTTTTCCAGCCAAAATGGAAGGATTGCTAAGTGTAGATGAGTTTGGAAGTCTGATCAATAGGTAGCTAGAGAGTGGCCTTTTCTATACCCTTCCTCATCCTCTGAGCTCATTAATTTTTCAAGAGTTAAAAAATAGAAGATTTAGGTTCCAGGGAAATGGTGTATACATAGGTTACTTGGTTTGCCACTAAATCTTGGCTTTTAAAATCAGACTTTATAGGTACCTTGTATAGCATAGCCTTAGCTCATTCCTTGCTTATCATATCAACTATAGTTACCATTTACATTTACATATATAGGCTAACTCAATCCATTCCTTCATCTAAATCTTAGACCACTATATTCCTTGATACATTTTTGCCTGATTACTTTCATTTTGCATTTCCTGAGTCTGAGTCAAAATAATGGGAAGATTCCAGGGAATAGCTGTAATGTTATTAACTAATGTTATTACCTTATTACTTTTCAGTTAAAATAAAGAAAGCCCTACATCTAGAAATGTGGTTAAAAGCAAAACAAAACTGTTCTTTTGAGCTAACTTGCCTGATTTGGGGAGTTAGCATTCATGGAGTTGTGCTGTGCTTTGGATAAATCCTAGCTGAACTGTTGAGAACAGACTATTACTGAACGCACCAAGAGTTTTTAAATTAAAAACAACAACAATAACAACAAAACTCCAATGCCACATAAGCATTTTTTCTGTTGTGTCATTTACCTTCCTTTGATTTTATCCTTTGATTTTTCTACCTCTCCTCTTTTTTTCCCTTAAATATAGCATTTCCCTGGTGGTTCACCCATTAAATATATCCACAGGCATACTTTCCAACAGGAACAAAAAAAGCTCTTCCTTCATGAATATACATTAAAATGGAGTGAAAGACTCCCTCCTATCTGTTTGATTGTCAGTATCCAGTGTCTAATAGAATATTGAATTATTTTCTTCAAGGCTCCCTGCTTAAAAATCAATGTTCTGCTAGACTGAGCAGACTGACAGTAGTATAGGTTTGCTAGACCAACAACAGGATGCTCTCAGAATTGGAATCCAAGGTTGTCTCTGCCAATGATGAGGGAAATAAGAAAGAAAAAAGTACAATGATCTAAGTGTCATTTGCAGTCATGAGGACTTTTATAGCTTTTTGGGGAAAGGGGAAATATAGCTCAAGCTCAAGAGGATATTAATTCAAATAAAAGGATTAAAACTATCTCTTAATTACTTTTAGGCTTGGATGCACTTTGCCATATTTTGGGTTTATTGAGTATCTCAAATATTTTTCTAAATGTCGGCAGTTTTTTTTTATATATCTTTCTCAGCTACCCTTGTTCTACATATCTTGCATAATTTATGGAAAATCCAAAGGAAAATATTTTAATTTGTTTTACAACTGAGAAAACATTTGACTTTATGCTTTTTTCCTACTAATGTTTGAAGCTTCATTCCAAACCAGGGTTTAAGTCTTCTAGAAGTTTTATGTGCAGCAAAACAGCATTTATTTTTAAGGACTAGATATAGCCTTTGCTATATCAATATTGCATTTATTATTAAAAAGAAGGAAGGAAATTCTAAATGAGTACACATAATGCAGGGCCAATGTGATATCATTTTGGACATAATCTATGGGTTTGAAAAACAGTGAAAAACAGCCTTTCTAAATATATGCTGAATGCACCAGCATTTATAAAATAAAACCTTTTGAATAGAAGTTTAAGTAAATTAATTTCTGTTTATGTTAAAATTTTTGGGAAATGTCACTTTGATCACATTTACCTACCTTTTAAAGTATAAACAAAAACATGATTTTTAAAAAGTATATGTTTGACCTAAATTGTATGTCTACACTGAATTTAATATAGCAGCAACTTTAAGTAAATTCATAAACATAATTGATCTTACTTTCTATTCTTTAATAGACACATACACACACACACACACACACACACACACACACACATACATTTTAATTCTCAAAACAACATTAACGAAAGAGCGGTTTTCAGTATGGCTGAAAAGACTGCTTGTCATCCTATACTCAGGTCTCCTGCAAAAACTATTTCTGTTCAACCAACCCATTTTCATTATCTCTTTTGTTAATTTTGGGACTTTTTTGCAATTCTATTAGAGTACCCATCATGTAGTGAGTGACCAAAATAGTCTCGTTCTGTTGATAGCAATAACTTTTTGGTCTAAAAAGAGCCATCCCACCTGTGAATATAGCAACAGAGCATCTTTTCTATTGCTATGGCTTTCCAATTGTAG
>NW_012137525.1:576598-577971 GCF_000956105.1 Propithecus coquereli | reverse complement strand
GTGAGCCACCGCGCCCGGCCTCAAAAACAGAAATTTTGAAGTTATTAATGATTTACTCACAGCTATTAATAATATAGGAACCTGGGAGAAATAGCTGAAATGCTCCCATTAATAAGTGCCATTAAAAAGATAAATATTGTGCCAGGCCCAGGAGTACGAGGCCCTGCTAAACATGAAGGTCAAGGTGGAGGCTGAGATCGCCACCTACAGCCACCTGCTGGAAGCCGGGGAAGACTTCAATCTTGGTGATGCCCTGGACAGCAGCAACTCCATGCAAACCAACCAACAGACCACCACCTGCAGGATAGCGGATGGCAAAGTGGTGTAAGAGACCAACGACACCAAAGTTCTGAGGCATTGAGGCAGTAGGAGCAGGATGTCCTTATACCAATAAAAAGTTCACAGGTCATTTAAAAAAAAGGATATCTATTAAAATGCTTATGATATTTGTATTAACTTTCCTCTTTTTATAAAAGCTGCTTTTTCCTCACATCTTTGTGCTAAGCAGAGTCTTAGAGTCTTCTTATTTATTGAAATTCCTCTGTATGTCCTCTATACTATAATTTTTAGGTCTTTTCTGAGTTAGTTTTCGACTCATAAATTTAAAACGTCATAATGTCTCATATTGTTCTTTCCAAAATGCGTATTTTATTTGGCCGCATACCATTGAAGACAGGTTCAATGAAACTTGGAACTGCTGAAAACACTTACTAATCTTCGATTGCTATTTGCAGTTGGAGGTAACTGTCTCCTTACATACCTTTCCCATTCAACTCAGTGAAAATTAAAATTGACAGAAACAATTTCTAGAAGGAAAGTGGAAAGAAATGAACAAAGGAGTTGAAAACATATATCTCCTTGTTTACATTAAGGCTTCTGTACTTTTTTGTAAGTTTGTTTCTATTTTAATATTATTTCAAATGTATAAAGTGCACACATTCAAATTACAAAATCATATAAAGTCCCTTACTTTGAATGATAAGAAAAAAATTGTTGGGGATAGTTCATTATGTACAGATTATATATGAGTCAACTGATTCTCAAAACTACAGTGACAAGAGGTATAATTAATGGACACAAATTGAATTGAAAAAGAGTTTTAAGATCACAGCACATTAAAACTTACAAAACACCTTATTTTGCCATGGTTTTGCCAATGGTATAGGTCAAATGTGTAAATCATTAAAAGATAATGCAGCATTATTCTTTTCTTTTCATAACTGTGCATTTTGTCTTAAGTCTAAGTGAAAGACACAGTTAACTGGAAAAAAAAAATTCAGGGGCAAATCTTCTCATGTTCCAGGGTTTCACATCCAGATGTTTTTTCCTTACATTAAAAACTTATCGGTTGCAAAGTGGCATCCCCATCAACA
>NW_012137525.1:574949-575175 GCF_000956105.1 Propithecus coquereli | reverse complement strand
GTTAGCTAGAATTTTGTTGAGAATTTTTGCATCTATATTCATAAAGGATATTGGTGTGTAGTTTTCCTTTTTTGTTGCGTCCTTTCCTGGTTTTGGTATCAGGGTTATGTTGGCTTCATAAAATGTGTTGAGATGATTCCATCCTTCTCAATGCTGTGGAATAATTACTGCAGGATAGGCACCAGTTCTTCTTTGTAGGTGTGGTAAAATTCGGGTGTGAAACCAT
>NW_012137525.1:574328-574793 GCF_000956105.1 Propithecus coquereli | reverse complement strand
TGGAGAGCTGGTCTTGTCTTGGTGAATTCCCTCAGTCTTTGCTTATCTGAGAATGTCTTTCTTTCTCCTTCATATATGAAACTTAGTTTTGCAGGATACAAGATTCTAGGCTGGGCATTATTCTGTTTCAAAAGAGTGAGAATGGGACCCCAATCTCTTCTTGCTTGTAGGGTTTCAGTTGAGAAATCTGGAGTTATTCTAACAGAAAATTCTTTTCTTTTTATGTTACTTGTTTCTTTTGCCTTACAGCTCATAGAAGGGCCTCTGTAGTGGCTATTTTGGTCAATCTGATGACTGAGTGATGTGGTGTCTTCCTATTTGCATTGAATCTCCCTGGGGTCCATTGAGCTTCTTGTACCTGTATATCTATATTTTTAACAAGGCCTGGAAAATTCTCCTCTATTAATTCTTCAAATAGCTTATCCAGCCCTTGAGTGTTTTCTTCTTCACCTTCCGGAACCCCTA
>NW_012137525.1:572897-573202 GCF_000956105.1 Propithecus coquereli | reverse complement strand
TTTGCTTTATGAATCTGGGTGCACCTAAGTTGGGTGCATACATATTTAGAATTGTTATGTCTTCTTTTTGAACTGTACCCTTCACTATTATACAGCGACCCTCTTTGTCTTTCATTACTTTTGTTGATTTAAAAACTAAGTTATCTGAGATCAAAACTGCGACACCAGCTTTCTTTTGGCTTCCATTTGCTTGAAATATTGTTTTCCACCCCTTTACCTTGAGTCTAAATGCATCTTTGCAGGTTAGATGCATTTCCTGGAGACAGCAGATTCTTGGCTTGTTTTTTTTTATCCATTCGGCCAGC
>NW_012137525.1:549342-570767 GCF_000956105.1 Propithecus coquereli | reverse complement strand
ATCTTTGTTATCAGATCCATAGATCAAAACAAGATGAAGGATGAGCAATGTACCATATGATATTATGAGTGACAGAGAACAAGAGAGAGACCACAGTCACATAACATTTATTACTGTATATTGTTATGATTTTTCTGTTTCATTATTAGTTGTTAATCTCTTACTATGTCTAATTTATAAGGTTAACTTTATCATAGGTATGTGTGTATACATACACAGGGTTCAGTACTATCCATGGTTTCAAGCATCTACTGGGGGTCTTGGAATGTATCCCCCAAGAATAAGGAAGACTTACAGTTGACCCTTGAACTGTGGACCCTTGAACTATTTTAACTTTGTGGATCCACTTATACATGAATTTTTTCCACCAGATGCAGACTGAAATATACTATTCATGGGAAGCAAAACCCAGGTAGAAGAAAGGCCAACTTTTCAAATATGCAAGTTCCATAAGGCAGACTGTGGGATTCCAGTTTGCATACATATACACGAAAGGTCCCGGTACCAATCCTCCGAGTACACTGAGGGATGACTGGATTTTTAGGAGGTGACTAGGCTATGACGGTTCCACCCTTGTGGATGTGAGTAATGCCTTATAAAAGGGCTTGAAGGGGTGAGTTTGCCCATTCCATCCCGTCTGCCACCTGAAGACACAGAGCAGCATTCAAAGTTCTATCTTAGAAGAAGAGACCTGGGCCCTCATCAGACACTGAACCTGCTGGTGCCTTGATCTTGGACTTTACAGCCTGAGAACTATCAGAAATACATTCCTGTCATTTACAAATCACCCAGCAGGAACAAATTAAGTATTTTGTTATAACGGCAGGAGCAAGAGAAGATATCCTACTTTAAAACTTTTCACCTTTGTGATAAAATGCTTGCTAATCATTCTCTTTTTTTCAATCAATCACATAGTCACACCATCAGACAATCTAGATCTCAGATGATACCCAGAGGAAGACATAGTCACCTATCAATGCTTATATCATTTATCCTGAAACACTTATATACTTTTACTATATTTAAAACATATAAGGCCACTGATAATCTGTTTGTAAAATTTTTTTATCAAAACCATTTTATGAAAAAAAAAACATTTTATGAAACCCAAGCTCAAGATACATGTTCCTGATAATTTTTAATGTATCAAAATACATAAATTAAATAATTTTAATAAGGTTTTCAAATCTATGTAGGATAGTTCCACAGGTAGCATTTATTTTGATCCCTAATCCTATAATGGTGCTTGTTTATTCAAATGAACAAATTTCTAAGCTTTATAAAGACTGGTTTTCATTTATTTATGCTCAGAGTGGGACATTCTCTTGCTTTGTATTTAATAAGAGAATTATAGAATAATAATGAACTACACGAATTATCTCATTATTATTTTTTAACTTGAAGAATATTTACCACCTATCTATGGTGGGTATTGTGAAATCATTCACTTTTTAACATCTTTAAATCTTTCTTTGAAAAGTATCATACAATATACTATACCATTGTGATTCTTTTATCTCTTTTAAAGCTGTCATCTTAGCTGTCAGTTTTCCTCTGGGAAGGTGTTCTAAAGATGTTTTTGCAGGGCATCATAGTAGGGCTTTAAACTAAGTGCCTAAAACCATTCACTAAGAACACAGGGTAAATTGGGTTATGTTGGAATGACAGTATATTCATTTGCAAGTCCCTTGACACAGTGATTTAAACAACTTAGCTTTAGCATTTACAGTCAGCTCCCAGCTGCAGAGGGAAATTCAATGGCCTCATTATTGTGTCTGAACTGAACTGTGTCACGCAGGAGAAGAGACAGAGTCAGAGGCAGATTGGGGCCTTCCGGTTCATCTGCAGTTTGAGCTGGTTCAGCAGCAGCCCTGAAGTCGGGAACCAGAATAGCATCAGCTCTCACGTGACAAAGCTCCGGTTCCTCCGTAAATCCTAAACGAATGGCAATTTTTGCTCTTTGAGACCTGCATAACTCTTTTGAACTTCTTTTGGATTCAGGGATCACAGGGATCAGCTTGACTCTGGGAAGCAGGATGTGTTCATTCAGAGGCGGCGGCTTTGGCAGCCAAAGAGGATTGTCAGAGCCTATTTTCCTTTTAGCAGCAGGAGTAAGTACTGTAAAGAAACAGGGCTCAGGGAGGCTGCATGATGCATAAACAGTATGTAATCCACCGAATGTGCTGGGAATTAGAGAATAAGGGAAGAGGAACACAATTCTGCTGCTACTACACTGTGTGGGAAACACTGCTACACTGTGTAGAGTACTGCTTACTAAACAGGCTCTTTTATTTTTAGAGGAAGTAAGGTATCCCATACATACTGAGTTTCCCTCTCTTCATTATGAATTTAATCTCTATAGTTGATACTCTCCTTTCCCCCTGCCAAAAACATTCAAGATTTTGTCACTGAATTATGAACTTATACATCACTTTCATTACACTACTAAATCATGATACTTATTAGATCTCATTAAAATATTTAGAAAATAGGATAAGAGGGGAGATTGTGGTTTAATAGCTGAAATCGACTCATCATCAAAATAAGCAGAGGGCAATGCCGAGGATGGCAAAGATGATACCGTCTTACACACACAAGGGAAAAAAATACACTGCAGAGAAATGACTTCACTGTTACGTGGAATATGAAATGTTTTTCTTGATGATTTCTATTATAGCCAACATTTGACTCTTTGAGTAGACTTGCAAATACTCTGGGCAGGAATAAATAAAGAAGACCATCATTAATTATTGGATATTTATGCTAAGAAGGACTGTTTTCTTCTTTCTTTGTGATTTGTTTAATGGCCCACACAGCATGACTCCTGAAGGCTGTGGCTCCAAGTCCTGAAAGCACATGCCCAAAATCCAGCACATGCTCTCCCCATGCTAATTTAGCAGCGCTATTCAGAAGGAGGAAGCGGAATGTAGGCAACAGCAATAGAAAGAAGAAGGAATTGGCCAAGCATAACACTTGCAGCTGCGTTTCTGTTTCTGGGAGAGCTGTAATTTGCTAGCCCGTCTCAGCAGCATGTCCAGGAGAGTGAGATTTGGCATGGCTTCTGCATGGCTTTCTTCTTGAAGAGGAAAAAAAAATGGCAAGAACCCTATTAGTACATTTTAAAATTGCCCTCTTATTTCCCATTGAAAGGGGAAGATTTTAGGCTATTTCACAGGATGATAAAATAATGAACAACAACTAGTCAAAGATCATAAAAAGAAAGAATGGTTCCTAGTATGATAACATTTGTCAGCACAATCAGGTCATTTGGGTAGAAAGCTGCCTTCATTTATTGCTGTGGTTGTGATTTTCAATTTCCAAACATTTTACATTAAGGAAAACTGTATCAATGTAAACTCCGTGCCACTACCTTAGTCTTGGAAGCAAAAGAAGACATTTAAGAAAAAGACATTATAATGTTTGACTTTATCGATAAATTTTGACTTTTTAAGCTATCACATTTACTTTTTCTAAAATTTATGGAACTGATTTTGACATGGTATCTGTGCTATGTATAGTGCATGCAAATTTGATCTGGGTAGCTAACATTTTTAAAGTTTTGTTCATCTCTTATAAATATTCCAATGTATGACTTTGTTGAGGACAAGGGGAAACTTCTTCACCCTCTGAAGTTTTGTTGAAATTACTGACAAGAGGCAGATAAATAGAAAAAAAGAGATAGAAATTTATTTGATCATAGTTTTATGTGACATGGGAGCCTTTAGAAAGAAAACCCAAAGATACAAGGTTCAACAAAGTAAGGACAGCTGTGTAGAAATATGACTGGACAAAAAGGATACTATCTAATACTAATAGACTGAGTGGGGAAACCCAGCAAGTCCTGTCTGTCTAGATTCTTCTCGGCCTCTCTGAACACGCATTCCTTCCTTCTGGGTGTGGGGCACGACTCTCTTCGAAATGGAGGTCTTATGACCTACAGTGAAACAAGATAGGTCAGATTACTTCCTTATGGCCACATTTTACACAGAAAGGTGGAGGGAAAGCTAAAGTAATATTTTTGGTTTTATGGCTGGCTTTGGGGAAAAAAGGTTCTAGTTTCTATAACCTGCATTGGGGAAGAGGCATTCTAGTTTCTAAGACTAGACTCAGAGAGGCCAGAGACAGGAGGGCAAGAGAAGGTCAGAGAAAAACTTTCGCTTCTGAGGTCATCATTTCGGGGTATTGTTTTCTGAATCCTAACAGCTTCTAAAAGAATGTAAAACACTGGCCATTGGCAACATGTTTCCCAGTAACAGAATTAGTAGAATTTGGCACTGTCGGTAGCCATACCTACCATTTTGTTGCTTTAGAGTTCTGAAGAACCAGGAAAGGAGGAAGAAAATGAAAGACACAAATTAATTGTGCCAGATTGCTCCTCCTCAATTCCAGGGAAGTGAACAGATAAATGGAGAAAACAAGCTTTTGAACCACAGAATATAAAATTATGGTTGTCTTTAAAAGAAATCTAAGCCTGCTAGAATATTCCATTTAGGGCTTGTAAGTCTACATTATGTGTTGAGTAATAAAAAGTCACCTAATATTCCTGTCTTAAACATACTTTTCCTAGTATATACTGGTTCTAAAGATAATTATTTAACATTCATTCAATAAGCATTTATTGAGCATGTATTATGTTGTATTATAGAATGTTTGTTAGAGACTAGAAGGATGAAGAAGATATGATCTCTGCCAGGCTTGCAGTAAGTATTAACAGTATATTGAAAGGTAGGATGCATTTTGTTCAATAATAGGTGTACAAGTATTATGCGATGGATACCCAATGAAAAGGGAATTAATTTCAACTAGTTTAATTTTAGAAGGCTTTGTGAAGAAATTGGTGTTTAAGTTAAACCTGAAACAGTGATCAGAATTTTCATAAAGTGAAAGAAATAATGGGCAAAGGGACCTAGTTATTAAAGTTCACATTATAACTTGGAAAGACTGAATTATAGAATGTATAGAAACAATAAAAGGATGGCTGAGAAAACATTGAGCTTGAGTTTGTTAGTCATTAAATGTCAATGAAATATAAATTATAGCACAGTACACGTAGTGGTTAAAATGCATTTTGTGAGACAACACAAAATAAAACTTTTGTTCATATATTGTCTATTCCCCTTACCCATGGGAACATTTCTCATCTTCCCTAAATTTCAACTGTGAAATGTATTAAATGTAAAGTCTATATAATTGGTTTCTCATGAAGGCTTTTACTGTGATACTATACATAAAATATACTAATACTGTGCCTGATAGTCAGTAAATGGTGGCTGCTATTATATCACTATCATTACCTTTGTTGTTGTTATTATGTAATCTAAGATAAAGTTGACACCATAGTCTGGAATGGAAACTATGTTATGGAAATGTTATGGAAAGAACTGAAAGCTATGCTAACTTCACCACAAATTACACTTTAATTAGAAAATCTATTTTCAAGAAGGCTGTGATATTATAAAAGCAGCTTTACAAGATGGAATCAGGCATATGAAGGCTGTGGTGGTGGAGGGGTCCCCAGTTAGGAGGCTCCATCAATAGACTGAGCATGAAAAAGACAGATCTGGCCCAGAAATAGAAATGATAGAAATTATTGGCCATTCCGCTTGACTAGGAAAAGTAAGCGCTTAATGATTACATTTGTGTTATGAGAAACTGGAATCAAAGCAAGAAAAAATACTTTCAAGGATGTACAATGTGTTCAGTTTGCTTTTAATGTTAGAGGTTCATATGACCTGAAATTAAAGTCTTGAACAGAATAGTAATATCAATACAATTGACGTACATTTTGTAATAGAATAGTATAAATGTAATCATAAAGATGGGTGCAATTTCCCAGAAGGAGAAAGTATTGTGAGAAGAAACAAAGGTTAGAATCTTGAAGAATTGCAATATTAAAAAAAGAGGGGACAATAAAGAAGTTTCAAAGGTTTTAAAGAGATAGATTTATTCCTCAAATATTTTGTTTAGTTATAGGCACCATACTTTAAGAGGAATATGGACTATTGGAATAACTTTAACAGAATATGAAGAGACTCAGAATGTAAAAAGAAAGTGAAGAAAATTAGAAAAATACGCAAGAGGCTGTAAATTTTGGAGGACTGCCACATGGAAGAAGCACTTGCCTTCCTCTCCTTCTCCTTCTCTTTATTTCTCCTCCTCCTCCTTTTTTTATGTGGAGAGAAAAATAACTGTTGTAATTCAGAATTCAGCAAAGAAAATTGAGACAGATCCACTAGCTATAATACAATCCATTTTTACTACAAATACCTACCATCCCACAGTTACACATTTACTACCATTCAAGTTCTGTCTTGCTTGCTGTGAATTTGGGGCTTAATTATTACAAAAGACATAAATCATATGCAAAAAAATTTAATGTGATAAATCATCCTATTTTAAAATCACTCAGTTTTAGATTTGCTTTCTCAAAAGGCTATTAAATATATGTCAGCATAGTCATATAAACATATAGCTATATCTATGCTTGTTATGTATTTCATAGAATAATTTGATTATAAAACATGAATATTATTCAATTGTGATATGGTAGGTATAATTCAAGAATTTAGTACCTTGATAATCTAGGTTTCACTTTATTTTTGTTTGAAAAATATTACTATTTGGGTATCAGCAATTTAAAGAAGTTTTCTAGGAAGGTATTACAATGCATTTTTGTTTTACTTCTCATAGAAAAAGAGTAGGAAGCAGAGAAGAGTGATTAAAATCATTAAAACATTTAATGAATATTTTATTAATTATCACTAAGGGCTACATTAACAGGCTGTTGGTAATTGGGTGAGCTGCATCTACCATATCAAAGGTGGAAATTTAAGTTACAAATAGACTCAACATTGTTCAATGTAATACGTGTATTTTATTGACATTTTCTTCAATAGCTGTTATTGATAAGGCTTATCATTGTTTTTGTCTCTGCTCTTCCCTCCAAATCACAATGCTGAATGTGCCCTAACAAGAAATTTCTCTTTAATATTGAGTTCTGAGGCAATTTCTTAGCTGTTTATCTCGACAGCCCAAAGTTAATTCTTTTAATTATGCTCTAGAGTTAAGCTAAATGCTGTTCCACTTTTTTCTCATATTTTGCCCAAAATAAAAGCAAAAATATTAAGAAATTTTTAAGCATTTAGGTTAATCAAATGATGTATAATTTGATATCCACCATATTTTAACCCAAAAGTTGTAATTTAGTCACTTTAAGTCAAAGAAACTTGTTTGATACTTTTAATTTCCTCTTTACCAGTCCTTATATATTAAGCAGAATTATGGAACAAATTTACAAAAGGGTAAGTCTTTATAAGGGGAATCAACCTATGGAAACATAGTTCTTTCAAGCACATACTCTAGACATTTTGATCTGTAATTTTGCCCTGCCCTCTCAGACCTCATATTTACTTTATTTTATTCAGTCAACGACAAACACTAATAAAATAACTATGAGATTCAATGTACCGGTGAAAAATGAAAGCAACAATACTACACACCTGTTCAGACATACCTATGTAAAACCAGTGTTTTTTTAAGGATCCAAAATGATATATGGAAGCCATAAAAATATAACATAAATAAAACAATGCGGTAATTGATATAGTATGGGAATGCACAACATTTCATGAAGATCCTAAAGATGTAGGGGTTCATTCATAATATGAGGGTCAGGGAAGACGTCATCAAAGCTCCATAAGGCCAGGGAAATGTGTCCATTTTATTTACTACTGCGTTTCCAATGTTTAGAAACAGTTCATGTTCCTGTTAGGAGTCCAATGTGAGGATTGAGTAGTGGAGTAACCAAATGTAATAATGAATTAATTAATTTATTAATGAAGAAGTGACAGAGTTAGATCTTGAAGAATCTTTAGGAGTTTTGCACTTTGAGAATTCAGGTAAAAAAGGAGGCCTATTTTAAAACAGTGGCAAACACAATGGTATTCAAGAGGTGGATTCAAGAAAGAGCAACCAAAATTTTACTCTGGTACATTCTGAATTTGAGAACTTCATGGCAATTCAAGTAAATCCATTCAGTAGAAAACTGTAATTGAATTAACACTGTCAAGAAATTAAAGCCATTTGTGTATCTATTTTGTAATTGAAGCTACGGGAAGGAATGAATGAGAGAGGTAAGAGAGATAAAAGAGATAAAAGAGACTAGGCTGGGTAATGAAACAACATAAAAAGTGACACAATCTCTATAGACACCCCCCAAATTCCCATTTACAACAGACTTTTCCTCAGATGTTCATGAAGAAAAAAGAGAGATGAGTCAATAGCTTGATGGAAGGCAAGGTTGAGCTAAAATGTATTTGAGCATGTTTTTTGGCTCAGAGAAAGGAGCCAATGAAAAGAAAGAAGTTAGAGACACAAGAACAGAAAAATCTTGACAGGTCAAGGAAATAGACTGAAGAAATGGTTGTTATAATGAATGTGGCTGAAAGGCCTGCACTTGAAAGAGTTGGTACCTCCACCTCTGAGACAATAGAGAAGATTCTGAAAACTCTCATTAAGAGTGAGTAGGGTACTCACCATCAAACTGGTATTACCTGATCAACACATAAGTGCACATATAAGAATAACATGTATTGGATGTCAGGCAGGGGGGAGGGGAAAGGGGGGAGGGGGGAGGAGGGGACAGGTATACGCATACACAAAGAGTGCGATGCGCATCATCCGAGGGATGGACACACTTGAAACTCGGACTTGGGGGAGGGGCAAGGGCAACATACATAACCTAAACATCTGTACCCCCATAATATGCTGAAATAAAAAAAAAAGGAGTGAGAAGGAAGGAAATTGAAGAATGTTTCTATTTGGTTGTCTCCGTTTTCATGACGTAATGAGAAACTAGGTCAATTGCTAAAGGCAATATGTTGGTCTTGGTCAAAGGGGGTTTAAGAGAATGATAAAATCTTGAAATAACCTCTGTGCTGACTGTATGTGGTATCTGATAGAAATGAGCCAAAGAATTACTGTCAAACAACTGTGGAGACACAACTGTCTGGAGAACCTAAATTTGTAACAGAGTCAGTCAACACTGAGTAATTTCTCTAGCTGTGTTTGGCAATGGGGATAGAGAAAAACTGGAAGTTAGTTTGTCCTGGGAACAGGGACTGGCAGGTCAGCAGAGTGAGGTCATGTTCTTCATAGATGTAAGCCCAGGCTGATCCAAGGAATGGTACTCTGGAGTAGCACAGTTAGAAACCCAAGGCACAGGGGAATTTAAAGAGGTCAAATAGCAAATTCTGTGAGTGTGAAGTGAGAATGAGGATGAAGGAGGGAAAATTGTGGTTAGAAAACAGGGATTTTCAAATGGAAAACTGGAGAGGAGGTGAGGATAGTATCCTGAAAGTTAGCATAGCCCCAAAGTGGGAAGAGACATTGGTGGCAACATTTTTCACTTTTAGATTAATCTAATCAAATGTTTCAGTCTACCCTGCAATTTTTTTTATTCTGTCCTGAAAATTAAGGTGGAAAATAAGAGCAATGACAACAACAGCAAAACATTTTTAGACAGTACATTGTCTAGGCAAGGACTCAATAGAAAAAATTATCATGATTATCATCAGCATCATTCTTTATCTTTTAAAAAAGCTTTCACTTAATTCTGGGACTACAGAAGTGGGCCACCATGCCTGGCTTCCAGCAGTCTCTTAATGACAGTAAGAACATAACAACCCATCTTCATCTATGCACATCTCAAGTTTACAGAATTTGTCAGGGATAATCTTCTTCCTAAAACTTTGTTTCCTTGCTGTTCACAGGGAATCTGTCTTTTAACTTTACCTCTGAGTTAATCTGTAGACTCCGTTGCTACAAGGTTGTTAAACATTTGGAAGGAAGGCTTTCATTTTCTAGAGGCAGACAGCAGATAATGATGAGAATAGAATTCAGAGTTTATGGAGCTCCAGGAGCAAAGGCGTCAGGAGTTAGATTCCTTGAGGATACTGGTTCAGGGCTCCTGGGAGGGTGAAGTGTATGCTGATCACAAAATTGGTATGTATTTCACTCTTGAACAACATGGTTTGGACTGGTTGGGTGCACTTGTAATCAGATTTTCTTCTGCCTCTGCCACCCCTGAGATAGTCAGACAATCCCTCCTCTTCTTCCTCTTCTTCAGCCTATTTAAGGTAAAGACTGTGAGGACAAAGACCTTTATGAGGATCCACTTCCACCTAATGAGTAGTAAACATGTTTTTTCTTCCTTATGATTTCCATTTTCTTTTCTTTAGCTTACTTTATTGTAAGAATATGGTATATAATACCTATAACATACAAAGTATATGTTAATCGATTGTATCTTATTGGCAAGGCTTCTGGTCAACAGTTAGCTATTGGTAGCTAAATTTTTGGAGAGTGAAAACTACACAGGAGTTGGTGACCCCAACCACTATGTTGTTCAAGGACCAGCTGTATATGCAAGACATGCCTGAGAATATTTGAAGGTAATTATCAGTGGTACTAGGTTAGCATTTATCTACCAGGAGGGTGAGAATGCCTCCAGTTTACATAAAATGTGGGGATGACATAAAGGAACCATGCCTCTGTAAATCCTCCCCCAGTTCTTAACCATCTTCTCTTTCTCCTTTCTCCACCAACAGCCTTGCAGGCAAACTTCATTAATGCTGTAGTGTGCAATTATGCTTTTTATTGTTTTCTGTATGTCTCCTAAGAAGACAATCGCCCTTGATATCATGGTGATATTTCAGCAATTCTTTATAGCCCTTTTCTAGTCCCCTATTATTAAGCATTTCAATTTCATTAATAATTGATGTCTACGTTTAAGTCCCTGGTTAGAAAATACCTCTAAGATTTTACTTTATTAGCTTTTGAGTAAATGTTCCCCAAATCTCCTCTGCATTTTGTTAAAAATGAATGTTATATATCTTTTGATAAAACCTACAGTTAAGTGCCTAATAAAATACTACATGACTAAAATGACAATTAATATTTTAACATTATGCTGAAGTATGAAAATTCGCCTGCAAAGGTATGAATCACTGGTTTTTCATTTCTTTAATTCCGTATTAATTGGTACTTGAGGCAATAAACCATAACATATAACTCTGGCTTCAGATAAGCTTTAATGAGAGCCTGACCTTTGCTTGGATACTTCTGTGACAGTGAAAGAGTTCAAGATAACCCTTTGAAGCTCAAATTTATGAGATAAATGTTCTTAGCATTTCCTTATCTTAGCCTGAGCTGATTATTTGGGATATTCTGGGATTTATAATTGAGATTTGGAAGAAAATTATATTCTATTATGTCCAGTTCAGTGAAAGTTTAAATAGCATTAGTGTAACTTCTTTAGTTCATTATCTTACACCTGGAAAGGAATTGAGGTTCAGAGATCGCAAAAGTCATGCAACTGTCCTGCAAGTATGGTATGAAAATAGTTAAAGGACCACAGATACTTTCACTGTATTGTCATACAATCTTGTTTAGAAGGGGCCGGTTCTTACTCACCTTTTTATGCCTCATAGCACAGTGAAATCAGTGTTTAAAGTGTGTCTTATTATTGATTCGCCCAATTCAGGTCACAAAGATATTTTGCAGGTCAAGTATTTTAAAGGAAGTGCCACTAAAAAACTGAAATACAAAAGATTTAAGTGTTTCAATGTACAATTGTAGATAAATACCTTCAATTTGAAAGAATTCAAAGTCATTTTTTTAAAAGTTCTAAGGCAAAACTGTGGTGCCATATGACAAAGGCTGGATTTGAGTTGACAGAGGAAAGGTAGAGGATTGTAAATGTGGACAAGCATGGATCCACATAAACTAATGAGATCACTCAGATTAAAATACCAGGACAAAATCACTTTAGAGTCCTTACCCTGCTCATAAATATTTTACAGCAATGAATTGTTTTAACCATTAGCAACTCCTGAAACTATTACCTGCGTTGACATGCCTGACTTTGCTTTCTCCTGGTTCTCCTTATATGCTGGCCACTCTTTATCAACCAGATTTTGTGCAAAATGCTCAATATGTGTTAAATGAATAAATGTGTCCCATAAGATTACCTCTCATCCCTTCCCACATTTCAAGCTAACACAATTGTGTACTAATCAACCTCTGATGAGGGGGTAAAGCTACATGAGTCATGTATTGTCTAGTTCAAGATGGAAGATCAGGTTCATAGATTTGCTTCCTGTCTTCCTTCAGTTAAAACTGAAATAAAAATAAAAGGTATAATAAATTAAAAAATAATAAAACCATGGCAGAGGAACAGAGAAAAATGACAAAAAAATAAAAGATATCTACAATTTTCTGGCAGATAGTGTTATTGCATGTGTTGAAGATGAGGTAGGTAGAGAGACAGTAGTATCTATTAACATTAAGGAAACTACAGGAGAGTCAGTGAGGAATTTGTCCAGCAAAATTTCAAAGAGGCTCTGTTCTTAGAATCACCGATGATTCTTAGAGCCTTAGTGAAGGCTCAGAGTATGAAGAGTGTCTGTATACGACAACCTCAAAAGTTTGTAATGCCACACTCCCTTCTCTGTCTACCCTGATACACACACACACACACACACACACACACACACACTTGAGTTTGCAGTCTGACAGACAATTCCATGCCTGTTCACCCTCAAGTGAACTTGTCAATAAAAACGCCTCACCCTACCCAATACAGAAATCCTAGTGAGAATTTCTTCTCAATGTAGAGATCGAGCTGGGAATAGACCTACAAACCTAACAACACAGGAAAATCAAAATAGATGCCCAGGTCTTCTGCCTTAAATATAAACAAACAACCAAGGGCCTGTGACTACACAAGGAAAATCAGCAGCACTCCTTAAAACAATATCCAATTAAACCCTATTTGATAGAATTTTATAAAAATCAAAGAACAGGTTACAATAAAAATTAAATAAATGGCAAAAAGAAAATTAGCTATGAACCAGGGTGACATACAAATTAATCAGAGAACAAAATATGATTGTCAATAATAGGGAAGCACTATTCATAGTGGATACAAGGGTAGTCTCTGGAACAAACTGCTGATATTTGAGTATGTTATTTTAATTGTTGGTTATGTGGCATTGGTCAAGTGGCCAAGAACCTCAATTTTCCTCTCTGTCAGAAACAAGTACTCTTTAAAATTTTTTTTTTTCATCAAAAGACACAAGAGAGAATGTGAAAAGCAAACCTAAACTGAGATAGGACACTGGACAATATAATTAATATAGAATTAGCATCACTGGCATATCAAACTTTCTTACCAATCAATACGTAAAGCAGCATTACTAGAAATCACATTAAAAACTCAAATAGCATTTCAAAGAAGAGGAAATAATGTTCAACTTATCATTAAGCAAGGGAATGAAAATAAAAATGACAACTAGATATTATTTTATGTGATCTATATTGATAAACCAAAAAGTGTGATAATACCAAGTGTCTGGGGTATATAGAGAGGCATTAACTGTTTTATGGTTAGTGGCTGAAATTTGATTTGACTCAATCATATTTTGAAAATAATTATTATCATCATATAAAATTGAGGAAGTGTATATTTGAAAACTGAGCTTTTATTCTACCAGGTATGTACCCTGGATCTGTATTTTAAAAGTATGAGCCTCAATTGTACTAGTCTTACAGGTATTTTTAAAAATTAAATAGAACAAAATAAACCATAAAACAACATAAATTGCATATAAATAACACATATAATAAAACATAATATAGAAATATAATAGAAGACATTAGAGTGTCCTTAAAGTAGTAAAGATTGTTTGAAGAAACTTCAGATTTATTTGTATGTGTGCCTATGTATATAACTTGTGTTAAAATGTTAATTGTACCTTAGTGTGGATTGTGGCCTAAAAGGTTTGAAATCAACTACACAGTAAGAGAGTTACACGTTGAACAAAGTTCAGAGGCAAGAATGTTCATGAGAGCATTGATATTAATAGCAAAACAAACAACCTGTAAACATCAATAATACCCGTTGACAGGAAGAATAGCTAAATAAATTGTGGTAAACTGACACAACAAAATATTATTCAGCAGTGAAATGATGATCAGCAGCTTCACACATCGACAAGGATGAATCTTGGAAACTTAATGGCCAGCTGAAAACATCACATTGTAAAAGATATACATAGTATGATTCCATTTTATAATAGTTAAAAACAATGAAACCAAACAATGTTTCATCATAATTCCTTATATACTATGGCATTACCACATATATAAATTTATTTAATGAAAATAAAAATAAGTGTTTTGGTGGCTTAAGATTTTTTTCAGGATTAGAATTTTATCACAAATTATAATAGTTTTCCATGGTATAGGGTGATTTCAGGCAAGTATCTTTCCTAGTTTATGGGATCTTAAAGAAGGAAGACCAAGGAATCTATTTCTTACATAGGTGATTAACAAAATAGCACCCCTGTAGGAAATGCACTGCTTTTTGATGAAAATATTACCTTATCCAAGTTATAACCATCAATGACTTTTCTCTAATACAGGAGTTAAAGAAATTATAAGATATTTCTTTAATCAGAAACAAAATGCCCCTTAGGAAACTGTGGAAGGTAATGGTCTACAGTACTTCAACAGCTTGGAAGTGAGAGAAAGTAAAGGTTTCCTGAGTATAGAAAGAAAAGCAAAGTTTAATAAGCCAAAGATTAATAGTTGACTTTATTGAGACTAGATTGCTTAACATCTCTCTGGCTCTTTGTGTTTCTTTAAATATTGCTCTGAGTTTCGTGTTGACTTAATTTTATAAAGCCAAAAAATTGCTAATGATTTAGACAACTCAGTTATATGTTTATGCGAAAATAATAAATGGCTGAATAAAGCACTTGTCCTAATTCAATTACTTATATTTGAGAAAAATCTCCACTCCACACTGGGCCTAAGCAGCACTAAAAAGATATTTCCATTCACTTTTTCACAGCTTTGAAAATTCGGGTACATTTTGCCTGTCCCATTGGACTGGCCTTGAATTTTTCCAATCTAGTATATGTCAGAAAATTAGGCAATTTTTATAGATCTCATCAGTTAAAAATTTTTGATCCTGTTTTTAATATATACATCCTTGTTTATAAATACATATACATATATGTATAGAGCTATACACATATGTTACCTTATATATTAAATACAAAGCTTAATTTTGTTTTATTTTTAGATTTTAAAAAAATCTAAGTTATATTAAGGGATTGCTTTGCATTTTCCCTCGAGAGTGTAGCCTACATTTTGAAGTCTGATGCTCTAACCTAAAATTATCTTCTAACCCACAGAGCCAGTTTGTGTTTTTTGCCAACAGCTGTGTTTTTGCTACAATTAACATAGTTTCTCAAGGGGTGGGTCAATAACCAAAATGAATCCTACATGCTGCCATACCTTCCAAGATAAGGTATTAGAAAGAAGGCTCAAATTCCCAACCAGCTCTAATGTGCTATAAAACCCAGCAAGATAACCCCAAAACCTACTCGTTTCTTTATAGAGTTTGCCAGCCTTGCCTGATTTCAAAGACCTGTCTTAGGATTATTAGGTTGTCATGGGGACAGTGGGAACTGAAAACTCAGCCTAGAGATACAGCAAATAGTGGGTCTTTCTCTTTTTTTAATTGGACCATTGCTTCTCTATAGTTTCTATGTAAAAACAGAGCTAAGGAAAGTGGTAATAAAGCGTGAGCATTAAACATAAATAAAGGGAAGATACGAAGTAAAAAATATCAGTGAAGCTTTTATGAGCCTTAGAAGCCCCAGAGTTGTATTGCTGGTCCCTACTGCTAAAATCCAGCCTTGTCCTGAACAAAAAGTTACAAAAGCAATGGCAACAACACATTTGTTTTTATGAAAATATAACATGTTATTTGTGCTAAGAGGAATAATTGCTCTGAATTTTGACACTGAATACAACCATGAAACCAAACAAAACTTAGAGCAGTTCATGCATTAGATTATAACTTTAATATTTTAAATAATGCAGTAATGGGCCATCATTGGTAAAGCCTATTTATGCCATAGACCTCTTGGACTAAGGAAAAAGAATTGAAAATAAGACCAGAAAAATGGGTGAGGATAAAAGCAGAAAGATATGTGGCAAGTAGTATAAAGAGACATTCTAATATGAGTTGAGTATTAAAAAACAAATGAATAAAATATGCATTTGTTATTTCTTTCAAGAGTGGCGAAACATTTGTTTTAATTAATAAGGCTGAGGAGTACAGGGCTAAGAGGTCTGGTTCTGAGAATCCCCTTTGATAATTTTTCCAAAATGAGATGTACTCTCTGGCCATGTCGGTAGTGCCCACTCCTTCTGCTGAGCAGCACAAGGTCTCTCAAACTTTGCTTCAACTAAGCAGACTAACTGCAAAGGTACCTTCTGATGTGGAACAAGTGATTCCTCTCTAGCTCCAGCCTCCAGACCTGGCTGGGTCTGTGCGCTTGTGGTCCAGAGCTCCTTCGTCCCTGCTGGATGAAGAGGCATCTACTTGAGATTTCATTTTTACGTCTCCCTAACAAGACTTTCTAAGGGGCGGGGCTAGTATGAAAATTCATTTCCTTCTAATACGTGTTATGTAACTTATTATTTTTTTTAAAAAAATAAATTTGAGTGTGTATATTTAAGGCCTACAGCATGATGTTATGGGATACATAAAGATAGTGAAACAGCTACTACAATGAAGCAAATTGACGTATTCGTCATCTCACATAGTTACCCATTTATGTTTGGTTTCTGTGTCAAGAACAGCTAAAATCTACTCATTTTGCATGAATCCCAAATGTAGTACAATCTTATTACCTATAGTTCTCAGGTCATACATTAGATTTCTATACTTCTTTATTCCACATATCTGCTATTTTCTCTCCTCTGACCTACACTTCCCTATTTTCTCCTCACCCACTCACCCCTGCCTCTTGTAACCACTGTATTGTTCTCTCTGCATTTTTTATTTATTTAGATTTCACATAGAAGTGTGATCATGCAATATTTTTCTTTATCCATTTGTCTATCAATGGACACAGGTTATTTCCATGTCTTGGCTGCTGTGAATAATGTCACAGTGAACGTGGGAGTGCAGAAATCTTTATGAGGTGGTGATTTCATTTCCTGTGAGTATATGCCCAGAAAAGGGATTACTGAGTCACACAGTAGTTCTATTTTTAATTTCTTTGGAAACCTCCATACTGTTTTCCATAATGGCTGCACCAATCAACATTCCCACCAACAGTTACAAGTGTTCCTTTTCTCTGTATCCTTGCCAACATTTGTATCTTTTGACTTTTTAATAATAGTCTTCCTAGTGGGTGTGAGGTGGTATCTCATAGTGATTTGCTTTGCATTTCTCTGATGATTAATGATGTTGGGCACCATTTCACATACTGGGTGATTTTTAATTCTCCTTTGGAAAAATGTCTATTTAAGTCTTTTGTCCGTTGTCTAATCAGCTTGTTTTTCTACTCTTGAATTGTATGAGTTCTTTATAAATTTTGGATATTAACCTCTTATCAGATATATGGTTTGTAAATTTTTTTTCCCAAAACAAATGTTTCACTTTGTTGATTGTTTTCTTTGCTGTACAGAAGCTTTTTAGTCTGATATAGTCCCATTTATTTATCTTTTGCTTTTGTATCCTGAGGTTTGAATGTAGAAATATTAAGAGTTACTATCAATTTTTGCTATAAATAAACTTTTATTTTCTCTCTCCTACACATACGTCATGCTTTCTACCTTAGGAATTATTTTGATATAGCAAGAAAACAGAGGTGCTGATTTGGAAGTCAAATATAATTTTACATATTACAGTGCTTAGCAAACTATTACCTGCCAAAGAATTTTAGCAATTTTTTACTTAAATTTTTTTGTCCTGTTCCAAAGAGGATTTAAAGTGATACATACACACAACACACACACACACAAACACACAACACAAACACAAACACACACACACACACACACAGTTTAACATGGCAGCCACTAGCTACATATGGCTATTGAGTACTTGAAATGTGGCTAGTTTGAATCAAGATGTACTATAAGTATAAAATAATCAGATTTCAAAGACTTACTATGAAAAAGTATACACTATCTCATTAACAATTTTTATATTGATTACATGTTGAAATGTTAAGATTTTGGATACATTGCTTTAAATAAATATTAACATTAATTTTACTTGTTACCTTTTACTTTTCAAAAATGTGGCTGTTAGAAAATATAAATTACGTATTTGTCTCACATCAGATTTCTACTAGACAATGCTGATATATAAAATGCAGTGAGATAAAATGAACACAATTTAACACTTCCTTTGCAACATTGTTAAACATTTCCCTGACAAGAGAAGCTCAGAGTACCTTATTCTAAACACAATATTCAGTGTAGTATGGGATAAAACCAAAACAAGGACTGAAGAGCTGTACTCCTAATTTTTGAAGATTTTTCTGCCAAACAGCCAGAGGGAATAAAAATTCATTTGACTAGGGACTATAGCATGATTAGGTGGTGATGCTGAATACAATTGATGAATGCTTCTCTAGTTGATTTATTTTAGCAATAGTAGATCATTTAAATGGTGAAATAGATCAGAGTCTCTGTCCCATTTGCTTTAGTTAAGAGGGGGGAAAAAATGTTGCCACCCCACAGTTTTTGGATCGAACTGCAAAAATGAAAATTAATGAGGCGTATTTCCACAATGGACTTCCCTGGGTCCTGCAGGAGTCAGAGGGCAATGGAAGCATATAATTATTTGTGTTAAAAAGACATGGCCATAGGCTCTAGCTCGGTTTCAGTGTGATTTAAAAGGAAAGATTTTGCACATATTTAATTTGATATAAGTAACTTTTAGTAGGAATGGGAGCTGGAACAGATGATGCTTTCTGTGATAAGGTACTTAACTAGATATAAATGGAATCACATATTCAGATACCTCATTGAGAAAAATTAGAATGTCTAGTTCCTACCCCAACCCCCTACTCCACATTGTAAGTCCAGCAGCTGAAATGAGAGCTATCATTTACTCTTTGCTTATGGTTATCATGAAAATCAAAGTATCAGATAAAAAAAAAATCACACATTATAAACCATATTGAAAAAATGTAAAAGATATGAAAAATTTCTTTTACTTCATAATACATTTATTTTTCATTTTTACCTGCTCAGTATGTATAATAAAGTTCCTTGAAGTAGTCCAGATAATTTGTAATCTTGACTAAAGAGAGATGATGAATTACCTCTATCTTTAGATTCCTTAGACCTTCTTTAATTGATATTTTAGAAATCATAACCTTTGTTAACAAAAGACCATGGATCTGTAGAGGCAAAAAGAAGAACTTTATTTTCTGAAAGCAATCTGCAGATGGGGGAGAGAAGCCTTCAGAGCAAAACAAAATTGCCTCCGGAGGAGGGGCTGGAGAATAAAAGATCATAAAGGCAAAAACTGCAAGATGTTATTGGGGATTGGGGGATCAGGCGCAGTGTCTGGATTGAATGGCCTTTAAGCAAGAAAGACATTCACAAGTCTCTTTTGGCTGGCCTCAGGTGGTCTGTTGGTGGGGGGCAGGGGTGGAATTGACAGCTTTAATATATCTGGCATCTACAAGAACAGGTTTGGCTAGATTGCAGAAAGGGTGGTCTTGTGACACTTTTACAACACATTTCCAAGAAAACAAAGTCATTTTCTGAGCATGCAGGGCACATGAGCATTCTTCCACCCTGCTGTGGCTGCCCAGTTCTGCTTTTAAATTTGGCTGTCTCAGTCACAAGGAGTCCATTTTGTCTTCTGGTTGGGGCATACTTTTAACAATTTCTACAAAAACTATAAATATATTTATATTTAGTTATATAAATATTTACAATATTTATAAATGTATATTCATTTATCAATAATTATATTTGTTAAACACTTTTATTGTATTAATTTATTTATTCTTACTTTTTTTGGACATGTGGCTACACTTCATGGCTTATTTTTTTTCATCTGTTATGGAATACTGACATCTTTCCAGCCGGATATCTTTTTAAAGTTCGATTAGATATTTAATGTCTTAACATATCCAAAAGATTGTGAGTTCCATGAACAGGGACGAGGCATCTTCAGTTCCCAGCAAATTATTAGGAATATAACTGGCAAATAAATTTTGTTGAGTGAATGGACAAATGAATGAATACTTCTGGAAATAGTGGGGACACTAGGAAATTAACACTAAGTATACGAAGTAGCATAAATTGGTGTCAACATTTTAGTGAGTAACTAAACATTATCTACAAATTTTATATGTTCATAGTTAATTCAGAAATTACACTTTTGAAATTTATACAATATAGGCATATTTATTCAGCTGTTAAAAGATATAGGTGTACATACACATACCTACTGTTATATTTACTGCAGCAGTTTGTAATAAAAAAGAAAACAAACTAAAAAGTCCAATTAAAGGGGATTGAGAGAAAAACACAGAAGGCTATACAACTCTTTCAAAAAGTGGGATAGCTCACTATGTGTTCACATAGAAAGAGATTACATTGAGAAATCAGATAGGTAACATACTATTTATTAATATTTATGGAGTCCTTACTATATTCCAGGCAACCTTCTAAACATTTTTAATTCATTGAAGTATTTAATCTTCACATTATGCCTATAAGGTTGATAATGTTATTTCTCCCATTTTACAGATCAAGAAAGTGAGGTACAAAGAGATCAGGTAATTTGCTTTAAGTCATACAGTTAGTAATTAGCAGAACCAGCATTTGAACTCGTGCTGTCTGGCTCTACGGACCACAGTTTTAATAATCTCTCATACTCCTTTTAAAAAATATTCCAAATATATGTCTATAAAATGTGGAAAATAATATTTCCTAGCTCATATAGATTTTTTTTATTTTTGTGAAGGTTAAAATAGATTATTGTGTGGAAGTGAGGGGAAATTTCCCCTTTCCCCTGAAAGTTTGCAAAGATCAAGTCACAGTTAAGGCAGATTAATAAAAGAAAGATTTATTTACCATGCATATGGGGAAAATCACAGAGTGATTGTTCAATATCCCAGTGAAATTCAGATATTTTTATACATACCTTTAGAGGGGAGGAGGAATATTGGAATACAGGCACTTCTGTTTAGAGGCAATGAAGATGAATGGATGGGGAAACAGATTGACTTGTAAATTAACCTGAGAGACAGGTATTATGTTTTAAATGATTTGGGCTAGGTCTGGTTGCATTCTTGATCTTCTTTCCCACAATGTATTGAGATAACAGGGAGGGGAAGAGAAGTCCATTTTTCTTTTGATCTGTCAGTCCAGTTTATGCAGATAGAGGGAAAGCCCCTTCCAGTGCTTTTTGATCTTGAGGGGCCTTTAATTCAAAATACTCTTTATACAAAGGAGTCATATTTTTGGGGTGAAATTTCCTGAGCTCCTTCATTTGAAAACCTTTAGTACAGTTTCTGCCATATCTT
>NW_012137525.1:546924-548244 GCF_000956105.1 Propithecus coquereli | reverse complement strand
AAGGTTTGTTTTGGGGATTTCTTTAGACTTTCCTATGTTGATTTATTAAGTTATATACATTTGTTCTGCATAGCTACTTAGAATTCAAATTTAGAGTTTTTATAGTTTTAATTCTGCAGCAGACATTTTACAAAATTAACTCAATTTAGAATACATTAACTAAAGCAATATTTTTATGGGAAAGAGTCTATCTTTATTCCCATTGCTTTCCTTCCACATTGCTTTCTATTCTACAGATGATATGCTATTACAAATAATATGTCATATTTTTTAATGAATACCCTAAAGAGAAATGTGGAAAGAAGAAAAAGATAGGAACAATATGTGTCGATCATGAAGGAGAACTGTTATCCAGCTTACAGAGCAAAAATTAAATGACTAAAAATATCTAATCAACACTGACATTTTCAAGTACCAGCTGTGCAATGTGGCAGGATTCATCTTAGTCTGCAAGAGAGCTTACGTAGCTAGTCAGAGCCTAGTGAATAAAGTATAGAACCAGAAGTCAGGAAATATGTTGGCAATTCCAGTTTTGGCACTCAATGCAGAAATAAATCCAAGAATATTCATCTGTTTAAAGGGGATATTGATAACTGTATATCATTGATAAAAATATAAACTAAAAAGTTTATAGAAATATGGAACTCTAAAAGCTGAATGTCTTTAACATATCATAGATATTTATTCAGAAGCCTGTTTTACGGTCCTTAATTTTGAGAAATTAAGTATAAGTTGTAAGTATAAGTATAGCTTAGTATTCTCATTGATAAGGTGGGGATTATAATTGTATCTATCTCTTATTGTTGTATGCAGATTCAGTGAGAAAACGCATGTAAAGAATTTAGCAGGATAGTTTCAACAAATTTTAACTATTAATATTATCTCTAAATGATGATAAATGTCCCCAGATCCCTCATTACTAAGTTGAAATTAACACTATTTTCTTATGTGGGACCACTTTCTAGTTGATAAAAACTAAATCAACGTCCTCTTATGTATCTGTAACTGAAATCCCTTTCGATGCAATCTATGATAGACTTCCCACATATCAAATTCAAGTCCATGATGATCCAAAATATATTGATTTCTATGGGCAAAAGAGAAAATTCCTCTCATTCTTTTTGGAATTAAATTATATTTAATTTTCTAATCCAATGGAAACACTAGAAATTTTGGTATACTTATTTAAAGATTATAAGGTATAAAGATGCTTGAACGGGAGGTGATTTTAGTGATAATGTCTTAAATAGTTAAAATCATACGATATAAACATTTTCCATCTTGCTTTTTGCATTTTGAATAAATGTAGAAAATTGTTCA
>NW_012137525.1:516603-546469 GCF_000956105.1 Propithecus coquereli | reverse complement strand
TTTTTACATTAGGTTTATTGTTATTATTTTTTATTTTGCATTACAGTATGTTTATTGTAAAACTCCTTTGTTCTTTTTTTTTGTATTTTTTTTTATTTCTGCATATTATAGGGATACAAATGTTTAGGTTACATTGCCCTTGCCCGCACCCAGTCAGAGCTTCAAGTGTGTCCATCCCCGAGATGGTGCGCATCGCACTCATTATGTATGTATATACCCATCCCCTCCTCCTCCCTCCCATCTGCCCAACGCCCAATAAGTGTTATTCCTGTACATGCACTTAGGTGTTCATCAGTGAAACCAATTTGCTGGTGGGTACATGTGGTGCTTATTTTTCCATTCTTGGGATACTTCACTTAGTAGAATGGGTTCCAGCTCAATCCAGGAAAATACAAGAGGTGCTATATCACCATTGTTTCTTATAGCTGAAAAGTACTCCATGGTATACATACGAAAAAATGCTCAACATCTCTAATCATCAGGGAAATGCAAATCAAAACCACAATGAGATATCATTTATCTCCAGTGAGAATGGCCTTTATCAAAAAGTCCCAAAACAATAATTGTTGGCGTGGTTGCGGAGAGATAGGAACATTCATACACTGCTGGTGGGACTGCAAACTAGTGCAACCTCTGTGGAAATCAATATGGAGATACCTTAAAGAGATACAAGTAGGTTTATTATTTTTAAATATCCATAATTTAAAATTTCATGAGGTTTAAATTTCTAGATATTATTTTGTGATGTAACAATAACAGTGTTTATGAAAATATTAACATTTAAGAGAATATGTACCTGATACTATGGGTAGATATCATATAATTTAAGCTTAAATCCATCTATATGAGTTAGGTATTAAAAATCTCTCTTTATAAATTAGTCAATTGAGTAAGTGAATAAAGCCTTCCACATTCTGGTCTGGCAGGCATGTAGGGAGCTTTGAAGTCACCACTCTGTTCTAACAACAAATAAAAAGATAAACAAAATGAAAAATCAATAACCCTTTTTAGATCCATCATAGAAGTGAAGTCATAGGACAATCTGCTACCACCAGGTTGGAGAGACAGACAGACAAATGCAAAGAATCACAACTTATCAGAGCTAAAACTGACAAGCAGAAGCTTCTACAGGAACCAGTGCCAGGATAGGAAAACCTGAACTGTCATTGACAAACTGCTGGGGGCTCAGTGCAGAATAATTTGAATGTAAAAAATCCAGGAAGATCCAGTCAGAGGGAGACCCACACACAATTTTGTGAGTTGTTCTTCCAGGAGCCCTAAAAGATTCTCTTGGTGAGGACCAGAGAAAAATCCCTTCTTATTTCTGGCAAGTAATCATTCTGAAATATGCTAGAGCATTTTGTTCTTCTTAATAAGACTTGCTCTAAGGAGAAACTATTTTACAAGAGTCTAACCTGCTGTGATTTTATGAGAGCTTAACTTAACTGCACGAAGAGAAATACCCAACTTCAGCTTCCTCTAGCCATCTTTTCTCACCTATGGGGGGTGGCAGGTGTGGAGAAGCACTGATGAAATTCATAGTCCTGGGATACAGGCTCACTAAAAGACTGAGAACTAACCTTAGGACTATACAACTCTTCCTCTTCTCTACATCTTACCACTACATTACTAAAGACTCGTTTATTGCAGTTTCTTTTGCCTAGTTCATCAAAACTGGATGTCAACAAAAAAATTATAAGGCATACTGAAAGGAAAACAATAACACACTTTGAAGGGACTGAGCAAGCATCAAAACCAGAGTCAAATATAGCAAGAATGTTGGAATTTTCAAACGCAAAACTTTCAAAAACTATGATGTCTTTATTTTTATTTTAAGGGTTCTAATAAAAAATAGTATATAAGAACATACAGATAATATAAGCAGGGAGATGAAAAATCTAAGAAAGAAACAAAAGGAAATTCTAGAGCTAAAAAAAAATGTAACAAATGAAGAATATTTTTAATGGGCTCATTAGTTGACTGGACAGGACTAAGAAAAGAATTCTAAGCTTGAAGATAGAAAAATAGAAACTTCTAAAACTGAAAAGCAAAGATAAAAAGACTGGAACAAAACAACATGATATCCAAGCACTGTGGGACAACAACATGTGTAATACATGTGTAATGAAAATACCAGAAGCAGAAGCCAAAGAGAAGGTAATAAGCAATATTTGAAGTCTTAATGACAGAGAATTTCTCAAAATAAATATCAAACACCAAACCACAGAACCAGGAAGCTCAAAAGTACCCAGGAGGATAAATGCCTAAAATACTACACCTAAGCTTATTGTATTCAAACTTTAGAAAATCATTTTTATTTGCCTGTTTTTTTTTATTTTTAATTTTTTTTATTTCAGCATATTATGGGGATACGAATGTTTAGGTTACATATATTGCCTTTACTCCACCTGACTCTGAGCTTCAAGCATGTCCATCCCCCAGATTGTGTGCACCACACCCATTAGGTGTGAATATACCCATCCTCTCCTCCCCTGTCCCATCTGATCGACACCCGATAAATGTTACTACTATATGTGCACATAAGAATTGATCAGTTAATACCATTTTGATAGTGAGTACATATGGGGCTTATTTTTCCATTCTTGTGATACTCCACTTAGTAGAATGGGCTTCAGCTCTACCCAGGATAATATGAGAAGTGCTAGAGCATCATTGTTTTTTTGTGGCTTAGTAGAACTCCATGGTATACATATATCACATTTTATTAATCCACTCATGTTTTGATGGGCACTTGGGTTGTTTCCACATCTTTGCAATTGTGAATTGTGCTGCCATAAACATTCGAGTGCAGATGTCTTTATTATAGATTTTTTTTTTTCCCTCCTGGTAGATGCTTAGTAATGGAGTTGCTGGATCAAATGGTAGTTCTACTTTGAGCTCTTTGAGGTATCTCTATATTACTGTCCACAGAGGTTGTACTAGTTTGCAGTTCCATCAGCAGCAGTGTATGAGTGTTCCTATCTCTCTGCACCCACACCAACATTTATTGTTTTGGGACTTTTTGATAAAAGTCATTCTCACTGGAGTTAAGTGAAATCTCATTATGGTTTTGATTTGCATTTCCCTGATGATTAGAGATGTTGAGCATTTTTTCCATATTTGTTGGCCATTAGTCTGTCTTTTTTGAAAAGTTTCTGTTTATGTCTATGGCCCAATTTTTAATGGGGTTGTTTATTTTTTCTCGCTGTTTTTCTTGCATTCTATATAGATTCTAGTTATCAGCCCATTATTGGATGTGTAGCACGCAAATATTTTTTCCCATCCTGTAGGTTGTCTCTTTGCTCTAAAGACAGTTTGCTTGGCTGTGCAGAAGCTTTTCAATTTGATCAGGTCCCATTTGTGGGACCTTGAAATATTCAGCATGCTAAGGTTTCATATTTTGGGTAGCATGTCCTGAACCCCATCAAGACCCTCCCTCTTGCATGCATTGGCAGAAGGGCATTTCCTAAGACTGCCTCTCCAATATGTGGTCATATGTTTAGATATGATCCAAATCTCATTTCATTTCATTATTTTGTCTGTTTATGAAGAATTGAAGTTCAATTGTGTAGCACACTGCACAAAGCCTGTGTTACTCCATTCTTGTTTGACTTGATTTCATCTCCTGACCTGTGCTCAAAGCTTGCATAATCACTCTATGAATTTCAACTCTAGGGAATCTTTACACCCTTGTTTTTACTGCATATCTTTCTCATTTCTTAGAATCTTCCTACCTGAACCCCATCCATTTTTCTATCTCTATTTCCTTAATTTGTTTGGTCTAAAATTCTCCTACTAAGGCTGAACCTAATGTCTCCTCTAAAGGGTACAGAAGGTGCCAAAATGCCATAAGGATGATTTTGAACTGAAGACATTTGAGAATCAAGAAACACAGGAAGAGTCTTTCTCTGAACTCCCCTTACTGCCTAAAAATAGATCCTCCAAAAAAAAAAAAAAAAAAACAAATCAAATTGTCAAAAATTCTGTCCCTGTTTGGGAATAAATAAATGAAGTTTACTCAATGAGTGAATTTAAGAAATAATGAATGAAAGTGAGGATAGAGAAAGGCTCAATTTCCCTTACGGCATGTTGAGTTGATTTCAATTCTTTCACAAAGTTTACAGGCTTTCTGTCTTTGAAAGAAAGTATTTTACATTTCTGAAGACAATATTAAATCAAATTAGGTATTTATTACCAACACAATTGCTACATTTTCAAGATATTAGTAGGCATAGTTATTTTAAGCGGGATATAATTGGCATGTGGGTGCAGACCTTCCTTTTATTCCTGATGTTTTTGTGCTTTTATTCCTACTCATGTTTCTTTGAAGCAGTTTTGAATATGATTTAAGGAAGAGATGCTCTAGAGCTCTCCTTGGTTTTTGTTAAGTAATTCAGTGATTCCTTGACCTCTTGGTTTTTGAACTTTATCTCCAATAAAACTCAATTTTTTGCCTTGCATCACACTGAAGACAATTAGAATATATGAGTTTGAGGTTACAAAATAGCAATAATAATGAAAGAATTTGCAATTGAATTTGCGCCCAATTTACCTACAGAAATTTTCAGTTGCAGCTCAAGGAATGGCTATGCTGTAATCACTCAGGCAGCAGCTGCCCAAAGTCAAGGGAAAGCAGCATGTTATTTTTTCTCCTTTCTCTATGACTCCCCTGCCCCAAAGTTTTAAATTGATTTTCCCTATAGAGTTCTTTATTTCTATGTATATTTCTCTGGATTTTGTTTTCTAATTTTGGGATAATCATTTGATGTGATATGCTATGACATAATGGATAACTCTTCAATTCAATGTCATATGGAATACTTTAAAAAGTTTATCAAAATAAAAGATCAGAGCACCCATATTTGTTATCATTATTATTGTTATTGGTTTGGGAATACTAACTTATCCTCTTATATACTAATCTGTGTATCATTTATGTGAAAATAATGCAAATTCATACTAGATTAAGTAAATCAAATGCTAATCATAGAAAAATAGACGACACTTGTAACAATGGGGCAAAAATCATTTTTAAAGTATAAATTATGTTTAACGTTTACCCTTAAGCAGAATAGAGACCGCTGAAAACTTGCTAAAACAGTAGTTTTCAGGCCTTGGAAATCAGCTCTCCAGATGCAGGATTTCAGTGCTTTAGGAAAAGGATCAGAGTTTCATGGGACACTTTGCAAAGTATAAGAAAGAAAAAAACAATACTCTCAAGCTGAAGAAATAGTGCAGTTTGAAACACTGCACATTAGAAAACAGAATTGTAGGTATGATAAGGAAGACCCTCAAAAGCCTAATACTAACCTATTACCTGGCTTCTGCAATCACGCTTACCTATTGCAATGGCACCTGAGACCCCACCCCTCAGACCACCCTAACTTAATAAAAGTGGAAAAAACCCGGTAGACAGGGCTCAGAATTTGGTGGCAAGACCCCTCTGAGCCAGCTGGTGAATAAACCTTGATTCTCCGACTCCCCATGTGCCACTCAGTTTGTCCTCAGAACCACCCACTGTAACACTTGCTATAACAATTTGGTTCCCTGACCGAGAAGCCTACCGCATTGGCCCCTTGAAGCCACCGGTTCAGGGACGGGCGCAGTGGCCGGCGGGACCTCGGTGACAGAAGCAAACCAGTGCCAACCACCATTTTGCAGAAGATCTTCGCTCCTCGGGAGCTCCCACTGGCCCCTGCAGGGTCCCAAACTCACCCGCACACCTGGGACGGATGGACAAGTCAGATCAAGTCTGGAGTCATTGGACGAGCTAAGGTCCCAGGACACATCTGAGTCAGGCCCATGAGAGGACGGAAGAACTTGATCACCTCCTGAGAGCAGGGAATTTCCAGGGTGGGATTGTGTAACCTCTGCCTGTCTGAATGAGTGAGTGAAGAGTGACTGTGGTTCCACGGCTATGACTACAGAACCTGAGTGGGTCCTCACCTGTGGTTCGGCGGCGGCATGTGACATAACAGTGATTCATTCCCCTAAAGGGAGCAACCAGACCCGGGGTTTATATGGGCACACTTTTGCCAAGATGCACCTAAGTTCCTGTGAGGGACACAGCCAGGCAGACACCTGAGAGAAATCTCCCCTTTGTTAAGCTGCAACACCATTCAAGAGTCTAGGATAGGTAACATAGAATCTAAGCCTACAGTCCTTAAATCCATGTTAAAGAACTTTAAAAAGGGTTTCAGAAGAGATTATGGTGTCACACTGAGTCCCAGTCAACTTAGGACCCTCTGTGAACATGGATGGCTCACATTTGGGGTCGACTGCCCTGCAACAGGAACCTTAAACCTCCCCACTGAGCGAGCAGTTTGGGGAGTCGTGACCAGGACTCCCAGCCACCCCAACCAATTCCCTTACATAGATTCATGGCTAGAGATTGCTCAGACCATGACCCCTTGGGTCCGGTTCTGTGATAATAAGGGACAGAGCAGGATTTTTGTGGTCCAAAGGACTAGAGATTCCAAACTGTCCAAACCCATCTCTCAGGAAGCTCCTGAAGAGGATCCACCACCACCGCCCTACACCCTACCATGACACTTCCTGAAGTACCCCTGAATCCTCCAGACACCCTGCCACCATCAGTCTCCCCACCACCAGTTCCGGAGTAACCAGGTGCTGGCACTCCCATCACCACTGACTACAGTCAGCTCAGGCCCCAACTTTGGCGCTCCAGATGCCCCTGCATGAGGTGCGGGGTCTCATGCAGGTTATGGACAATGAGTCCGTTCAGCCAGGTCAGCTGGTCCTGTATTACCAGCCCTTCTCCACCACTGACCTGAACTGGAAACACCACACCCCACCATACTCTGAAAAACCTCAGGCCCTCATTGACCTCCTGAAATCCATCTTTCAGACCCACCATCCCACTTGGGAAGACTGCTGCCAGCTCCTTCTGACCCTTTTTAACATGGAAGAATGACACCAGATTGTAGCTGGGACCTGGAGGTGGCTGCAGGACCAGGCTCCAGCAGGGATCTTGGATGTGGAGCAGTGGGCACAGAACGCAGCACCTGAGACTAACCTGGATTGGAATTTCAATTCCCAAGCACACGTGATGCACTCGGAAGGTTTAGGGAAACTCTCCTCCATGGGATCTGGGAGGGAGCCAGAAAACCAACCAATATGAACCAAATTGCTCTGATCACCCAGAAGCTGGAGGAATCACCAAGCAAATTCTACGAGCACTTTTATGAGGCCTACTGAGTCTGCACACCCTTTGACCCAGAAGTGGCTGAAAATCAGCGGATGGTGAATGCTGCATTTGTTGCACAGTCATATACTGACATCTGACGGAAACTTCAGAAATTTGATGGGTTTACAGGAATGAACATCACACAGCTGATGAAAGTGGCCCAGAAGGTCTATGTTACTTGAGACCAGACCACCCAGAGGGAGAATGACAAGAAAATGAAACAGAAAGCCACTCTCCTGGCTGCTGCCCTCAGAAGACCTGACCCAGCCTAGAGACCTGGCCCGCCACAGGAAGGAGTACCCAGAAGACAAGGGACCCTGAAGCCTGACCAGTGTGCCTATTGTAAGGGGATTGGTCACTGGAAGTATGAATGCCCCAAAAAGAGATACCACCCACCGCCAAACAGGAACCTGCTCAGGGACTTCCAATAGGAGCCGGAGACCCAGGACCTCATTGGTCTCACTGGGGGCAACTCAGAATAGGACCTACTGGGTTCCCTGACTCTTGGTCCCCGAGGGCCCACTATTGTAATGGAAGTGAGGGGCTGACCAATAACATTCATGGTGGACACTAGGGCAGAACACTTTGTGGTAACAACCCCAGTAGCTCCATTTACAAAACAGGAAACCACTATTGTGGGAGCTACTGGAGCTCGAGTAGCTCGACCCTTCTGCCAATCCCAAATATGCCAGATGGGGGTTCATCAGATAAGACATGAATTCCTATACATAACTGACTGTCCCGTTCCCCTCTTAGGTTGAGATCTCCTGAGCAAATTGGAAGCCCAGATCACCTTCCACTCAGAAGGAACTGTGAGCCTTACTCGGCACCCCAGAGATTCTCATAATGGCAGTCACCTTGGCCCGGGAGCCAGAATGGAAGCTATATGATGAGGACAAAGAGGAACAGAACCTGCCTCACTTCCAGCAGAATTTTCCATAGGTATGGGGGGAGGATAACTACCCGCCCCCCGTCTTTCACACAACATGCACCCCTGGTGATCAAGATGAAACTGGGAACCCAATCAACCAGGAGATGACAGTACCCCATCCCCAGGAGGCTCGAGAGGGAATTCAGGAATACATCGAAAGGCTCAAGAGGGAAGGGATTTTGGTGGAATGCCAATTTCCATAGAACACTCCCCTCCTGCCAGTCAAAAAGACCCATGGAGGTGGATACTGGCCTGTCCAAGACCTGTGACTGATTAATGAGGCTATAGTGACTCTCCACCCAGTGATACCAAATCCATACACTCTCCTTGACCTCATTACTCCTGATGCTGCCTGGTTCTCCTGCTTGGATTTAAAGGATGCTTTCTTCTGCAAGCGGCTCGCTCCAAAAAGCCAGCCCCTGTTCGCCTTTGAGTGGGAGGATCCTCAGACTAGAAGGAAAACCCAGCTGATCTGGACACAACTACCACAGGGATTTAAAAATTCACCAACTCTATTCACAGAGCCTCTAGCCACAGACCTTATCTCCTTTCTGTGAGAAAAAAGTCAGGTCCTTGGTATGGGCCACTGGTCTGGGTGGGTCAGCCATTCCACTGGAATGTGGGATCTGGAAGATATCTCAGAATCTACCCCTAGATTTCAAAAAGATGATATTATCTATGGAGAAAGCTAAAAATCTTTATGGCCACCAGCTATGTGACTTCAGAGTGGCAATTATAGAGAAATAAACAGGGGGGCAGTGGATAACTATTATCATTATTTTTAGCTAGGTCTGCACCTCATTTTTAGCTAGCCCCTTACCACAGTTCTTGCCTTGCACCCCTTTTTATTAATTTGTAAGGGCAGTTTCATTTCGAATATTGGATTTTTATCTTTCTTTTCCTAATGACTTTCTCTTGTTTACCTCAGTGACAGTAACAATTTTTATGGTCCTCATGAATATTTTCTTTGCTTGTGGATGAGAACAATATTTGTGGGTGATCCAGCCTTGGGTCAAGTATATTTCAACAGGCATTTCAGGTTATTTATAAGTTGTGGGTGGCAGAGCTATGCTTCCTTCACATATGCTCTCCAGCATCTCTGATTATACTTGGCACACTACTAGCATCTGATAAATGCAGTTTTTAAAAATCAGATAGTATATATTTCTGGCTGTATTTGTGTATCCACCCTCTGGCACACAAGAAGAAACTGATAATTTTTGAAAAGTCTGTTGTAAATTTGAAGCACAAAACTAAGGAAGGAATGAGACAAAACTGTGTTTGTTTCTCATCTCCAAAATTTACTACTGTGTTACACTGGTCCAGTTATTTCATCCCTGAAAATCACCATTGCATCATCTATCAAAAAGGAAAAATAATAATCATATTTTTTGTACTGTAAGAATTGAAAAATGGCACATAGTAGGTAATCAATACAATTGCCATTGTGTTCTATGTCATTGTGGGGCACTCAAATTTTACTCAGGTTAGAACTACTTACTCTAGTTCAATCAATTATTATTCAATGCACCTGGATCAATGATGAATCAAAGAAATTAGAAAGGAGTACGAATAGTAATTGGCACTGTGGTGAGCTATACACATTTGGTTTTCTAGAGGAATCACACTCTGTGGCTGGTTGTTTCAATATGTGTTTTGCCATTGAAATCCTATAGATGTGACAGAAGGTCTTCAGCTTTTGGAAGCAACTGACAGACCCAAGCTGTTTAAAGATAATGCTGGTAACTACCACAACTAATGACCAGTTCACAAACACAAGAGAAAACTTAAAGGAACACAGCATCCTAATCTCTTCAGTTCATCGCATTGCGAGGGAACTGAGGCTAGCACAGCATTAATTTGGAAGTGCAAACAAATGGTGAATTTATGTTAGGGAAGTCTATGATAGTGCAGACATTGAAAGACTGAAAAAGAAGATGAGCAAGAAAATAACAGAACAAACAAAAACATATTTTGCAAGTGTAGTATTGCAAAATTACAAACTAGGAGTCAGGAAAAGTGCCAGCTGTAGGTGTGGTAGAGTTTGTTATTAAAATTATTGTCTGAAAAGTGGAGTCAGTGCAAGCAGATTGAGATTAGGTGGGAAAAAGTCAAAATATTTAATACAGTTGCTGAAAATATTTTTAATTTTTTTCCTCTTAAATAAGAAAATCACTTCTTTCAATTGCAATTTTGCTGTGTAGTCCAGTATATGGAATGGATAAAAGCAAAAATGCTTTGGATTGAGGCAATGTAGCGATCTTGAAATAATGATCTCAATTTTTTCACCCCTTTTTATTCACACCTTTTGTCATATATCATTCCAATGTCCTCCCACCTTGGATGGGGTGATCTGCACCACCCTTTTGTATGTGAGTAAGCCGTAGCATTTGTATTCACCAGTGGGATGACAACAAAAGCTTAAAATGGGTTTGTGCACTGGGGCTTTTTGTTTTGCCTCTATTTATGCCATCACAGTTGGCAGGATCTACCTGGAATAGCTTACTAGGATGAGAAATATATAAGGAATGAGAGACAAGGCCAGCCTAGACCAGTTGACAGACAATAATCCTACAGATACATGAGCAGACACAGCCTGGATGAACAGATTCACCTAACTTAGTACAAGTGCCTCCAGACACATGAGCAATAAACAGTTAGTATTTTATGCCACTGAGTTTTGTGGCTGATTGTTATTCAGTGTTTTTGTAGGAACAAATAACTGATAGAGGGGCCTCAAGTGCTAGGAATTCATTCCTCCAGTATCCCTGTGGTTCCTAGAGAAACCAGCAGAGCTTTAGAAAGCATAATTTGAAAATTACTAGCCTAGCATAAGCTTACATGTGGTCTATATTTTCATATATTACTTGTAGCAGAGCATGTGGCTTGGTTGTCATGATATAATAGATCTGGTAAGGAAAGGGTTCAGTGGTATTTCAGAGGACATCTCTTTTGCTCTAGAGATGGTAACACTTAGGCTTAGCAAAATTGTGACTCATTTAAGTTGATAAGGTTTCCAGAAATTAAAAGAAATATGTTTTTATTCCTGTTAAAAATGTCTCAAAAAATTTAAAGCTAAATTTTTACCAAATTATAAAATATTGACACATAAGTATTTTCCACTAAGGTTTCAATATGTACCAAAGTATTATGACTATATTCCCTACCTTCTTCAAGTTAAAATGTAACCAGGAATGGTTCATGTTTTCATTATTTTATTCTACTATTGCTCTTGGTTTGAGCTGTATTATTTTTTGTGGCTGGTTGTAGCATTAATATGCCGATTCACTAAAACATCAGTAAATCAGTATTGAACAATTAGCTTAAATCTCTCTTCCTCCATTTCTTCACAGCCCATTCTACTGATTGAAGCAAAGTAATATTTTTAAAACTTTATATATTAATGCTTATTATATAAATGTATATATGTGTAAAAACTATGAGAAAGATGACATGTATAATTAATGTATAATATATATTTATGTGTGTATATATATGTGTGTGTTTTAATTTTTAGTATATCGGAAATGAGTGAAGACTTGGGTTTTGCATGATTTAAAGACTTTTTTGATGGTGGAACACCGCATAATGATACTGAGATAAATGAAAGGGAGAACTCTCTTATTTATAGCTTCAAAGGAGAGAAAGCTGTCATGCAGTTCTACACAGGGGGTTGCACACAGGGACAGGGTAGAGCAAGCTGTAGTTGTAGGTGGCTTATGTAAGATTCAGGGGGCAAAGGACCCTGGCCCCCTAAAGTTTCACTGAGAAATCACTGACATAAGGCGGATTAATTAATTGGAGAAAAAAAATACACGTTTATTTAATGCATATATATGGAAGCCTTCAGAATGAAGACTCAAAGATACAGGGGAATTGTCTATTTTTATGCTTAGGTTTAACAAAGTATGGGAAGCTGTATAGAAATATGGTTGGATAAAAAGGGTATAATCTAATGCTAAGGGACTGAGTGGGGAAAACCAGCAAGATCTGTCTGCCTAGATTCCTCTTGGCCTCTCTGGGCATAAGTTCCTTCCTGTGGGTGTGGGGCAGGGCCATCTCTGGAATGGGTGTATTATGGCCTAAAGTCAAACAACATAGGTCAGGTAAATTCTTTATGGCCAGTTTTTACACAGAATAATTTTAAGTTTATGGCTGACTTTGGGTAAAGGGGTTCTGGCTTCTATGACTCTCCTTGGGGAAGAGGGATTCTAGTTTCTATGGCTAGCCTCACAGAAGGATAGGACTGAGAGGCAGGAAGATAGGAGAAGGTTAGAAAAGAACTTTTGCTCCTGAGGCCTTCATTTTAGAATACTGTTTTCTGAGCCTCATCAATGGCAAGTAGGATAGGGTTAGCTAGGTTTGGGGGCTTCCTATAGATTGGTTAATTTTAATAATTTCAGTGGATTCTAGAGCAATAGGTCTATTCTTAGCTGCCTGTTGCCTGGCCCTAGGGCAATTAGGATGAATGCTTATTGGCCTTGGAGTGTGAGAGCCTGATAAGGGACGTGGTTTGGATATAGACTTAACTGTTCAAGAAAGGGGACTATCTGGTCTCTGGCTAGAGCCTCAAAACTGGACCAAAACAGCACAATTAAACACACACACACACACACACTCACATACACACACACTATATTACACTTGGTATACTTATTTACAAAGCAATTATTTTTATAAATAGTTTAAAATACTATAAAACCAAAGCAACATGTATATTGATCTTTAACTTATAGAATGCTATAAATTAAGGCAGAAATACTGCTAAGATCTGGGTTTTCGTTTTGGTTCTTCTAAAATTAGAGTGATCTTCATCTTTTTTAGCTAACGGAACTGAATTGTGGGTGAGACACACTTAGTCACTGCAAAACTTAGGGCATAGAAAGGCACAGGTAAGTGCTATTAATGTTCAGTAATGGGTACAGAACAGGATGCTAAGGGAACACAGAGGTAGGACACCTTATCTGGACTTAATGGGTAATGATGATGGATGACTTCCTGATGAAAGTGCCACTAAGGCAAGACTTTGACAGAGATGTATAAATTAGTATACAAAGTCTTATAGTAAGCACTAGGCAAATAAATAAAATTTGAATAAATCTTATTTTCTTTTTCTTTCTTTTCTCCTTTTTCTTTTTTTAGTGATATACAGCAAGAGATGCAGTTTGTATTTTCTAGCTTTTAATAAACTATTGCAATTTTTTAAAATAATAACTAATTTTTAGACCTTGTTTCCCATAAGACTTGGAGTTTATGTCCCCCCTGTTGAGTCTGTGTGGGTTTGTGACTTCTTAGCACAAGACAGTGCAGTGGAGGTGACACTTTGTGAACCTCTGAAGCTTGGTCAGAAAGGACCACACAAGGCTGGGCGCGGTGGCTCACGCCTGTAATCCTAGCACTCTGGGAGGCCGAGGTGGGTGGATTGCTCAAGGTCAGGAGTTCAAGACCAGCCTGAGCAAGAGCGAGATCCCATCTCTACTAAAAATAGAAATAAATTATTTGGACAACTAAAAATCTATATAGAAAAAAAAATTAGCCAGGCATGGTGGCTCATGTCTGTAGTCCCAGCTACTCGGGAGGCTGAGGCAGTAGGATTGCTCGAGCCCAGGAGTTTGAGGTTGCTGTGAGCTAGGCTGATGCCACGGCACTCTACTCCGGCAACAGAGTGAGACTCTGTCTCAAAAAAAAAAAAAAAGGCCCACACAGCTTCTGTCTGATTCTTTTGTAATGATGACTTTCTGGAAACTCTGTTTAGAATATTCCCTCTCAGAACTTGGCTACCATAGTGTAATATATCCAAGCTATGCTGAGAAATGATGAAGATGTTCTCTGATCAACAGTTCCATCTCATTCCAGCCTCCAAGTCATCCCAGTCAATTCTCAGCCCAGATCAGTGATGAAGTTTCTAGATGATTCTAGACTACAGCCATTTACATGACCTCCATGCATTTGAATCTTTCAGCTGAGTTACCAGAGCAAAAATAAGCCATCTCTCTGTTGTACCCTGTCCAAATATCTGACGTATGAATTCTGTTAGCATAATAAATTGTAATTTTTTTGTTCTACTAAGTTTGGATTGGGTGTTAGTCAATCACTGATAATGGAACATCATTAATTATCTGTATGTAAAATTATTTTATTTCTTGCTTACATTTGGGAAATTTCAAGTCCTAGGTTAACTTCTTAGCTGTATATGTAGAATACAACTAATGTTCTCTTCTCCTCATCAGTCATGTAAAACTGTATTCTAGCCATAAAACAACATGTGCAAATAAGTATGTGGCATATCCCAGCAATTTTTCAGTGATTAGTTATAACTTAATCATAAAACTTGAGGAGTGGGTAGAAATGAAGCTGGAAATGTGAGCACCAGATCGTGAATGTTATTTTAATTTAAATTAAGAAGTTGAAGTTTATGCCAAGGGCAATGAAAAACTGCTTATTTTAAGAAGTTATGTTTCCCAATCATATTTGTATCAGAGAAACATCTGAACCAAAGTGTGGTTTCTGTGTAGAAGATGGATTTCAGGGGTCAAATCTGGGGATGAAGTGGCCAATTAGAGAACTATTTCAGTAATTGAGGTGAAAGATGGTTGAGACCTCACTTACCATAACAGCAGTATAGATGGAAGAAAGTCAACAAATTCAATGGATATCTGTAAGGTAGAATCAACAGAAGTTTGTGATTTATTAGGTGTAGGCAGTTGAGAAAAATAGAAAGTCAAGAAGGATTACTACATGAATGACAGACAGTGTAATAGTTTATTAAAAGTGTTTGGCTGATGAATTGACATTGGATTCAGCATCACTGAGGTCATTAGTGACCTGGAAGAGAGCAACTTCATGTAGCAGTAAAATGATAGTCCTGGGTCTCTTATATTATTTTCTTAAAAAAATCATCAATAATGTTACTTTTTATTTTTTTTCTTTGTAATTGAAAATACTTGTCTATGTGCGGTCTGAATTAATTAGAAATTTGTCTCCTGTGATCAGTCAGATGCTCTAAATGTGAATTAATTAGAAAAGAGTGAACTGATACATGAAAAAAAGAAAAAATTAATATGCACGACAACATCCAGTGATGAAATGCATAGTAAACCTTGCCAATTCAACCACATTAAAAATGCTTCATGTTTAGAATTCATCCACATTCTCTCAACTCTAACCTGACTACAAGGGGATTTTGCTGTTGTGAAGAATAATGAATGCACCATAGTTTAATAGCACTATGATAAATTTGAGTTAAGTAGGTTCACTGTTGTTATAGAGGGCAACAGCAACGTTGCATAGTCACCAATAACTTTGTCAATCTTCATGTCTTTTCCTTTAATTTGTTGCTGACTTAGGACAATGAGAGAGAGTTTTCTGTCAATGTAGGCAAAAGTCATTAGGCTGTACAGTCACATAGTCATAAAAACACATGATACCAAAAGTTTATATTATGTCCTACAAGTTATAAAATACTCTTTTTGCATAGTAGTAGATGAACTATGTCCAGCTAGCGAAAAGGTTTCTTTCATACTTGAAAATGACTGAAAATGCCTTCATCTGTTGATGGACACTTAGGCTGATTCCAAATCTTGGCTATTGTGAATAATGCTGTGATATATATGGGAATGAAAATGTTTTTTGATGTACTAATTTCCACTCCTTTGGAAATATACCCAACACTGGAATTGTTGGGTCAAATGGCAGCTCTATTTTTAGTTTTCTGAGGAATCTTTATACTGTTCTCCATAGTGATGGCACAAATTTACATTCCTGTCAACAGTATACAAGGGTTCCCCTTTCTCCACATCCTCACCAGCATTTATTATTGCCTGTCTTCTTTATAAAGACCATTTAACTGGGGTGAGATGATATCTCACTGTAGTGGTAGTTTAGATTTACATTGTAGTTTTGATTTACATTTCTCTGATCACTTATGGTCTTGAGCATTTTTTCATGTATCTGTCGGCCATTTGTATGCCTTGTTTTGAGAAATGTCTATTCAAATTCTTTGCTCTGATTTTAATTGGATTAATTGATTTTTTCCTATTGAGTTGCTGGAGCACCTTATATATTCTAGTTATTAATCTCTTGTCAGATGTGTAGTTTGCAAATATTTTCTGTGCATTGTCTCTTCCCTTTATTGATTGTTTCCTTTGCTGTGTAGAAACATTTTAGCTTGAGGTGATCCAATTTGTCCAATTTTGCTTCGGTTGCCTGTGCTTTGGTGGTGTTATTCAAGAAGTCCTTGCCCAGACCAATGTCCTGAAGCATTTCCCCACAGTTTTCTTTTAGTAGTTTCATAGTTTCAGGTCTTAGATTTGAGGCTTTAATTCATTTTATTTAATTTTTGTTTATGTGGAAAGGTAAGGGTCTAGTTTCATTCTTTTGCATTTGAATATTCAGTTTTACCAGAACCATTTATTGAAGAAACTGTCCTTTCCCCACTGTATGATCTTGGCACTTTAGTCAGTATTACTGTAACAGTAATACTCATTCATAATATAAAATTTTAAAAATCCACTTTATTAAAGTAAATGTAAATCACCCAAATCAAATAGATAACCATCATTAATATTTACATTATGTTCCCTTTTTGGAATAGAAACATTTTAACTTAATATAAACACATAAATAGAATTTTGAATCTTGAGATATTTAAATTTAATATCATACCATAATTTTTCTAGGTCATTGTGATTACTTTAAAACTCCAATTTTTTTTTTTTTTTTGGCTGCCTAATGGTCAATTAAATGATGGTGTCATAATTGGTTGTATACTCTGCTTGTTATTCAGTTATATTTTTTCTCAATTTGGGCAAGATGGTGGACAAGAAAAACTGCCAGCCAGAGTGTCTCTGCAAGAAAGATTTTAGAAAAAAGTGAAAAAAAATAAACAGGCAGACAAACAAAGATAGGACAAGGGTTGGAAGGAAGGGTGCCTGAAACTACAGGAATCTCCATGGGAAGAAGTTGCGGAGCAGAGCTGGAAGTAGAAAAGCCCCCGAGAAGCTTGGAGACCAGTGACAAGGGTAGGTCAAGCAGTTCAATTTCCTGTCCCTTGCATCTAGGACTACTGGTGGGCTCCTGAGCGGTTGGAGAGACCTACCAACACCAGTCCAGAGACGGCCGCTGCCAGTGAGTGGTGAGCCTCTTTTGGACAGGGCGTCAGGCTCCCAGCTCCCTCAGGGCACCTCCCAGCCTGCAGACCCTAGCTGATTGGCAGGCGTGATATTGCTTCATTCTCCCTTTCCCCTTCTCTACCTGCGGCTACCTAGAGAGACAATTTAGCCACCACCTGGAGGCATCTGCAGGGAACAGGACCTTTCCTTTCGGGGCTCTACAGCACACAGAGGGGTACTCAGACTGTGAGCTCCCTACCTGCCAGCCCTCCCAGGTGCTGCTTGTCTGGTGACTCCAGGAGAGTGGGGCAAATCCCAAGGTGGAGAGATATCCATCTAGCTTGGGCACCTTGTAGGTGACTTTAGACCAGCACTCTTCTCCCTGTCAGGGTCAGAGTTTGATCTCTGAGGCCCAGGGGACAGGCCTGTAGACCAGATTACATACACCCAGGTCTTGAGCACATTGCCCCAGAAGCACAGAAGGGATATTTGTGAATGAGCCTACTGAGGTGTGTGCCTTCAGGGGCAGATCAGCATGCTTGAGGGGCAACCCTGCTCCCACAGGCAGACAGTGCTCCCAGCTTAGGCTGTGATCCTGGGTAGGGAACCCCCCAGTCTCCATCATAGCCAGGGGAGATCCACCGGCTTGAGGTGCTGCCTGCTGGCAGAGGCCCAGGAGAAACTGTGGAATAGGGGAGAGTGGAAAGGAGGAAGGCCTGCTCCAGACTGCAGGTCTCAGACAGACCCACCCTAGCATGTACACTTTTTGGCTGCATGGGGACATTTGGGCCTCTACCTGGTAGCTTTGCCCAGAAGTAGAGAACAGAGCTTTGACTACTGCTAACAGTATTTGTGGAGCTTAAGGGCAGGCTCACCCAACCCAGCCTCACTCCCCCACCTCCCCCCACTGAGGTAGAGAATAAGGATACACCTGGAAGTGCCAGGGCCCCACTCACTACCTGAGGCCCTAGAGTGCCTCTCCAGAGGAAAAAGAGCTGGTTACAGGACCCCAAAACAACACTGCAGCTTGCCCCTCCCAGCAAGCACCACCTACTGACAGGAAGGTCAATTTGTATACCCTTTTACTGCATCTATTGACTATTCATACAGGGTGTGATCAAATCTTACCCACAAACACCACCTGCTGGCTCAGAGACTAAACAGGGTATGTCATTGTTCAAAAGAAAATCTAATGGTAAGAAGCAACAGCTGATCCAGATGGGAAGAAATCAGTGAAAAAATTCTGGAAGTATGAAGAATAAAGTGGAAAACACACCCCCAAAGGGGAACACCAGCTCTCTAGCAATGGGCATCAACCAAATTCAGAACACTAAAATGACAGAAGAAGAATTTTGAACATGGATTGTAAGAAAACTCAATGATATTCAAGAAAAAGTGGATAACCAACATGAAGAAACCACACACACACACAAAAAAAAATCCGAGACTTTTGGTGCTTATTTTTCTATTCTTGGGATACTTCACTTAGTAGAATGCGTTCCAGCTCTATCCAAGAGAATACAAGAGGTGCTATATCACCATTGTTTCTTATAGCTGAATAGTACTCCATGGTATACATATACTACATTTTATTAATCCACTCATGTATTGGTGGGCACTTGGGTTGTTTCCACATCTTTGCAATTGTGAATTGTGCTGCTATAAACATTCAAGTGCAGGTGTCTTTTTTATAGAGTGTCTTTTGTTCTTTTGGATATATGCCCAGTAATGGGATTGCTGGATCAAATGGTAGTTCTACTTGTATCTCTTTAAGGTATTTCCATATTGCTTTCCACAGAGGTTGCACCAGGACTTGGAAGAAAAATTCAGTAAAGAAATTGAAACGTTAAAGAAAAATCAAACAGAACTTCTGGAAATGAAGAATTTATTCAAGGAATTACAAAATACAGTGGAAATCCTCAAGAACAGTGTATATCAAACAGAAGAAAGAATCTCAGGGATCAAAGATAACACCTCTCAATTGAATAAGTCAGTCACAGAGATAGAGCAGAGAAATAAGAGAAACAAGCAAAGCATACAAGAAATGTGAGATTAAGAGAAGAGGCCTAATGTGAGAATCATAGGCATTCCTGAGGGTGAAGAAGAAAATACACAAAGATTGGATAAGTTAGTTGAGGATATAATAGAGAAAAATTTCCCAGACCTTGCTAAAAATTGAGATATCCAGGTACAAGAAGCTCAAAGGACTCCTGGGAGATTCATCACAAACAGGAAGACACCACGACACACAGATATCAGACTGACCAAAATAACCACCGAAGAGGCCCTCCTATAATCTGTAAAGTGAAAGAAGCAGATAACACTACAAAGGAAAACCTGTCAGAATAATGGCAGACTTCTCAACTGTGACCTTACAAGCAAGAAGAGACTGGGACCCCATTCTCATTCTTCTCAAACAGATTAATGCCCAGCCTAGAATCTTAGCAAAACTAAGTTTCATATATGAAGGAGAAATAAAAACCTTCTCAGAAAAGCAAAGAATGAGGGAATTCATCAAGACAAGTCTTGCCCTCTAGAAAGTATTAGAATAGTATTACATATGGATCAGCACAGTAAACACTCACCAATGTAAAATCATCCAAAAGCTAACCATCAAAGGCCAGATACCGAAATGGCTCAAGAGAGAAAACAAAGCAACAAAGTTCAACTCAACAGGATGAACAGAAATCTGCCCCACTTGTCAATTCTTTCAATAAACATGAATGCCTTGAACTGTCACCTAAAGAGACATAGGTAGGCCAAATGGATAAATATATACTGGCCAAGTATCTGCTGTTTTCAGGAAACAATCTAACCCACAAGGATGCATTCAGACTCAAGGTGAAGGGAAGGAAAACAATATTGAAACCAAATGGAAGCCAAAAGAAAACTGGCATGACAGTTCTGATTTCAATTTGGGGACTAATGTATATAGACAAAGTCTTTTGCTTTGTGAAAAACATTGTTAATAAAGTGAAAGGACAATTTACATAATGGAAGAAAATAAGTGAAAATCTTATATCTCACAAGGACTTATATACAGAACATAAAAGCCCTCAAAAATCAACAGCAAGAAAATAAACAAACTAAAAAAGAAATGAGCAAAAAATTTGAACAGATGATTTACTAAAGTGAATATACAGATAGAAAATAAAGGCCGGGCGCGGTGGCTCATGCCTGTAATCCTAGCACTCTGGGAGGCCGAGGCGGGCGGATTGTTTGAGCTCAGGAGTTCGAAATCAGCCTGAGCAAGAGTGAGACCCCGTCTCTACTAAAAATTAGAAAGAAATTAATTGGACAAATAAAAATATGTAGAAAAAAATTAGCCAGGCATGGTGGTGCATGCCTGTAGTCCCAGCTACTCGGGAGGCTGAGGCAGGAGGATTGCTTGAGCCCAGGAGTTTGAGGTTGCTGTGAGCTAGGCTGACACCATGGCACTCTAGCCCAGGCAACACAGTGAGACTCTGTCTCAAAAAAAAAAAAAAATTAAAAAAAAAAAAAGAAAATAAGCATATTATAAGATGTTCAACATCACTGGTCTTTATGGAAATGCAAACTAAAAGCACAATGAAATACCACCTAATTACTTATTAGAATGGCTAATATGATAAAAGATTGTGACAACGCCTAGTGCTGTGAAGAATGCAGAGAAACTAGATCACTTATACATTGCTGAAAGGGCTGTAAAATGGTGTAGGCACTGTAGAAAACTTGTCAGTTTCTCATAAAGTTAAACATACACTTAGCATGTGAATAGCAATCCAACTTCCGGTTATTTACCTTAGAACAGCAGTTCTAAACAGCAAGAAAGTCAGGGGACATTTCTCAATGTCTAGAGACATTTTGGATTATTATAATTGGGGAGAGAGGAAGGACAAAGAGGCTCTATATATACTACAACACCCATTATATCCATCAGCAACAAAGAATTATTTGGTCCAATATTTCAAATACACCCAAATTGAGAAGTTTTCATTTTGAGAGTTGACAATTTATGTTCCCACAAAAACCTGTACAAAAATGTTTATATGAGCTCTCTTCATGATCACTTCACTCTGAAAACACTCAGAATGTCATCATGGACCAATTGGCAGATAGATAAAGATATTGTAGTGAATCCATTTAAAGAAATACTAATAAATCCATACAATGGAATACTATTCAGCAATAAAAAGGAAATAACTATTGAAACACATAACTCGGATGAATCTTAAAACCATTATGTTGAGTTAAAACAGTCTCAAATGGTTACATAGATTATGATTTTATTTACATGATATTCTGCAAAAGGCAAAACTATACTGGTGGAGAATAGAGCAGTTGTTACTAGAGATTAGAGTTGAGAGAGAATGTGATTACGAAGGGATAGCACAAGAAAGTTTGGGGGCTGATAGCACTGTCATGTAATCTGATTTTGTAGTGATAATTACACAAATGTAAACATATGCCATAATTAACGGTAGATAAGCCAAAAAAATCAATTTTATGGTATGTTCAGTTAAAGAATAAAATTTTATAAAAATGTGTAATTATTCATCATCTTCCATATTCTAGAAGATTGTGTAGAGTATTACTTTTGTTTTAATATTGATAGAGTTTGCTAGGGAAGCCATATGAGCCTGAAGTTTTCTTTATGAGAAGAAAGGTTATGACCTCACATTCAATCATTTCAGTAGATTTCAGAGTATTTGAGCTATGTATCTTTTTGTCAGCTTTGATCTATAATGTCTTTAAAGGAATTGCCCTTTCTTTCTTTCTTTCTTTCTTTCTTTCTTTCTTGGCTGGGTGCTTTATTTACATTAACTTAGGCCTACTTTTTTATTCCAAAATATTAAGGGGTACACATGTTTTGTTACATAGATAGCTTTTATAATGCTTGGGTCAGGGCTATAAATACTCCCATCACCAAAATAGCATACATTGAACCCAGTAGGTAGATTTTAGCCCATTGCCTCCTCCACCTACCTCCTGCTTAATTTTCAATGACTTTTACTTCTCCCTGTGCACATGTGTGCCCATCAGTTAGTTCCAATTTATCAGAGAATATACGTGGTGTTTGTTTTTCCATTCTTGAGATACTTCATTTAGGATAATGGTCTCCAGTTCCACCAAAATTGCTTCAAAAGACATTAATTCATTCTCTATTTTGGCTAAATAGTACTCCAAGTATATGTATACCACATTTTGTTATTCCATTCATGAGTTGATGGACCCTTGGACTGATCCCATATCTTTGCAATTGTGAATTGTGGTGCAACAAATCTTCAAATGCAGGTATCTTTATGATAAAATTATTTCTTTTCCTTTGGATAGAAACCCAGTAGTGTGATTGCTAGAATGAATGGTAAGTCTACATTTAGTTCTTTGGGAAATGTCCATATTGTTTTTCATAGAGGTTGTCCTAATTTGCAGTCCCACCAACATTGTATAGGCATTTCTTTCTTTCTGCTTCCATGCCAGCACCTATTATTGTTGAATTTTTCAATAAAAGGCATTCTACCAGGTGTAAGGAGATATCTTATTGTGGTTTTAATTTGCAATTCCCTTATGATTAGTGACATTGACTATTTTTTCATGTGTTAGATGGCCATTTCTCTACTGTCTTTGAAAAAGATTCTGTTCATGTCTTTTGCTCACTTTTTAATGAGGCCATTTGTTTTTATCTTGCTGATTTGTTTGAGTGCTTTGTAGATTCTGGCTAATAGGCTTTTATAGGATGCATAGCTTGCAAATATTTTATCCCATTTTGTAGATTGTCTGTTTGCACTGCTGATTATTTATTTTCCTGTGTAGCAGCTTTTTAATTTAATGAAGTCCCATTTATTTATTTTTATTATTGCTGTAATTGCCTTTAGTGTCTTGGTCATAAATTCTTTGCCTATAGTGATATCCAGAAGAGTTTTTTCTACATTTTCTTCTAGAATTTTTATGGTTTCATGCCTTACATTTAAGTATCTAGTCCATCTTGAGTTAATTTTTGCGAATGGTAGAGATAGGGGTCCTCTTTCCTTCTTCTTCATGTGGCTATCCAATTTTCCCAGCACCATTTATTGAATAGAGTTTCTTTTCCCGTGTGTGTTGTTGCCTGCCTTGTTGAAGATCAGTTGGCTGCATGTAGATGGTTTTATATCTGGGTTCTCTGTTCCATTCCATTGGTCTATGTGTCTATTTTTGTACCAATACCATGTTGTTTTGGTTATTGTAGCCTTGTGGTCTATTTTGTGATGCCTCCAGTTTTTTTCCTTTTGCTTAAGATTGCTTTGGCTATTTGGACTTTTTTCATGTTCCGAATGAAAAGTATAGTTATTTTTTCTAGATCTGTGAAATATGATGTTGTTATGTTGATGGAGACTGCACGGAATCTGTGAATCATTTTGGGTAGTGCGGACATTTCAACAATGTTGATTCTATTAATCATTGAGCATGACATGTTTTCAGTTTGTTAGTGTCATCTGTGATTTGTTTCCTGTATTTCATAGTTCCCTTTGTAGAGATCTTTCACCTCCCTGGTTAAGTATATTCCTAGATATTTTGTTTTCTTTGCTACAATTGTCAATGGCATTGAGTCTTTGATTTGACTATAAGCTTGATCATGTTTGGTGTGCAGGAATGCTACTCATTTGTGTATATTGGTTTTGTAACCTGAGACTTTGCTAAATTTTTTTATCAATTCCAGGAATATCTTGGTGGAGTCTTTGGGGTTTTCTAGATATAAGATCATATCATCATACCATCACCAAAAAGTTTGGTCTCCTCTTTCCCAGTTTGGATACCTTTATTTCTTTCTTTTGCCTGTTTGCTCGGGTTAGGACTTCCAGCACTATGTTGAAGAGAAGTGGTGACAATGGCGTACTTGTCTTGTTTCAGTTCTTTGTGGGAATGCTTTCAACTTTCCTCATTCAGTATAATGTTGGCTATGGGCTTGTCACTTATGGCTTTTATTGTTTTGAGATATGTTCCTTCTATGCATAATTTGTTGAGTGTTTTTTTTTCATAAAAAGGAACTAGATTTGCTGAATGCATTTTCTGCATCAATTGGATAATTATATGGTCTTTGTTTTTAGTTCTGTTTATGTGGTGAATCACATTTATTGATTTGCATATGTTGAGCCATCATTGTATCCCAGGTATGGGGCCCACTTGGTCATGGTGCATTATTTTTTTCATGTGCAGTTGGATTCAGTTTGCTAGTATTTCACTGAGGATTTTTGCATCTGTATTCATAATGGATATTGGATTGTAGTTTTCTCTTTTTATTTTGTTCTTTCCTGACTTTGGTATCAAGGTGATATTGGCTTCATAGAATGTGTTGGAGAGGATTTCTTCCTTCTCAATGTTATGGAATAATTTCTGCAGTATGGGTACCAGCTCTTCATTATAGGTCTGGTAGAATTATAGCTTTGTATCAATGTGGTCCAAGGCTTTTTTGGTCAGAAGTTTTTTTTATTACAGTTTCAATCACACTGCATGTAATTGGTCTGTTCAGGAATTCTATCTCTTAATGATTGAGTCTTAGGAGGTTGTGGGTTTTCAGGAATTTTCTCTCTCAACATCAGTCTGCATGCAACATTACTTTTATTGAATTTGGCAGCCTTTCCTTGAATATAGCTATTTGGGATTACAGGCGTCTTCTAATTCTGTAGAAGATAGAATTCTCATTTTGTTTTATCTTCTTTGCTATTCTAGGGAGATTTTGGGAGAAGTGGACAGTATGAAATTTACTGGTGCCTTATTCTCTTCCTATTTATTTATTTTGGTTTAGTGTTTTTCAGGTCAGGGATATCTGCTGAAGGCTGATTGCACTGCTGGAGAGTCATTAATTAATTGATTTCTTTCCCTGGGGCGAAAAAACCTTTTGGTAAGGATAAATTGTAGGCACTGGAGGGACCTCTCCACCCCTCATGTATAAGAAGTAATTAAAACTCTATAATGAAAACTTACACTCAACGACAGTTCAATATAATGATTTCAGTTCAAACATTATCCTAATCTCTGGGGAATTACGGTTTTTATAAAGAATGAATTACTGAGTTAATTAAGAATACAAGTGGAATTTTGGAGTTAGAATTATTACTTTAAGTAATTTAGAGAGGATAAAAGAAATAACAAAAGTATTTATTGAGTCCTTACTATGTGCAAGGTCCTATTTTATGTCCTATACAAAGATGAATTTCTTTTATTTTAACTTATGAGATAAAGCTATAATTATCCTCAAATTAAAGATGATAAAGCTAAGATTTAGTGAGATTGTGTAACTTCCCTAAATGAACATGTTTTATAAACGACAAAACAAAACTTACAGTTGAACACTGCTAAAAATTGTCTATGGCAAGGCAAACAACATTTTTAATTGTGTTTATTCATTCAATCTTTTATCCATTTGCTTATCCAACAAATAGATGAATGTACACTAAGTACTAGGCAATATATTAAGTCTTAAAGGAAAACAAAATAAAAACAGTCCTTACTAAATTTGCAGTTGAGTTGAGAAGATAGACACTAAAAAATAACTCACATACTTGAAAAGTAACAACTGTGATGACATTTGTAAAATAAATGTCTTTTATATGCAGAAGCATATAACATAGAATCCAAGGTAATCTGTGGCAGGTCATGTTAATGGGGGAAATTCAAATTTGGAATGGAATGTACAGGATAAATATGGATTAGGTAAATCAGGGAGTTGAAGATATAATTCCCATATAAGGAAGAGCAGAGAACGTACAAAATTCCTAATGTATGACCACATCATATTTGAGGAACCAAGACAAAGTCTATCTGTCTAGAACACAGAACAAGTAAAAGGAAGTGCCAACTGACATGGCCAGAGAGGTTATAAGAATCAGATTGTAGTACTTTGTATCCCATATTAAGCATTTTGGATTTTGTTGTAAGAGCAGGTGGGCTATTAAAATATTTTTTAAATTTTAAATTTTAAAATATTTAATCGACAAATAAAAATTGAATATATTCAAAGTAAAAGTTTTAAGAAGTAGGATTAAATCTATGATTAATCTGGCTGTAATGTGAAGAACTTTTTAAGGATAGGAACTGTCTGAAGAATGTTTCAGTATTTCAGATGAGAGATGATAATAACTTGGATGAAGATAATTAAATTGAATAGAAACATATTTAAGATCCCAAATCAGAAAAACCTAGTAATTGATAAGCTGTCGTATGTTAAAGGAATGAGTTATTGATGATAACTATCAAGTTTTTGGCTGGAGAATCCTAAAGAAAGATAGTGTCATTCACTAAGCTAGAGAGCACTAGAAGTAAGACCACATTTCCTGCATAAAATCAAGGGTAGATTTTTGGACAGAGTGAATACAAGGTTTCTTCGAGACATCCAAAGTGTGATTCAAGTTGGCAGTTTCGTATGCAAGTCATTAACTCAAAGAATAGGTTTTCACTAGAGACACCCATATTGATGATCTTTAACACCATATTTGTGGATAAAATATCAAGAAGGGAATTTTAAAAAGATAGTAAAAGAATGCCAAACCCATTTTTAAAGACATTCCAACATTTAAAAAACTGGGAAGAGGAGAATAAGTCTGCAAGCAAAGAGAAAAAATTGATAAGAGAGTTAGGAGAAGAACCAAAAATGTGTGGTGATGCAGAAGGAGAGAATGTTCAACAGTCTCTGACTTTGGGTATTAAAGCTTCTGCTGTCTTGCGTGGAAAGCCCTTGTTCCATCTACCCACATGCTCATCTCGTCACTTTTTTCATCACATTCACAGTGAAACCTTTTCTTAACACTGTCTTTCAATCTGGATTTCACGATACAAACAGCCACAGGCAACTAGTTATTTCTCTGCTTTGCTTTTTTTCTTCTTTTATCTACTATATTACTTATTTAGTTTTTTCATTGTCTCCTTTCCTGCATGAGTTATGGCATTTATAACTTTTGCTCACTGCAGTAGCCTCTATACCTAGTTTAGGCCTGGCACATACTATGCCCTTCAGGAATTAGTAAGTACTGATGAGTCGGTGAATGAATGAATGAACAGGAGTGAACACCATTGAGAAAGCAAGCATGTAAACCAAAGTCTGATACATGTTAACTGGACTTAGGTGGTGGCAGCAGGAGTCAGACTGCAGTGAATTGGGGTTTGAGTGGTAGGTACACGAACAAAAGTAGTGAATACAGACAACTGTTTTATATTAATACAAGTGTTTCTATAGAGAGGAAGAAAAATAAACACGACAGTAACTGGATAGGATGGGAACATTGGATAGGGTGAGAACTTTCTAGTCCTTTTATTTTTGAAAATGCACACAGGGTTGAACATGTTTAAAAGGCCATTGGGCAGATGTAGTTGAGAGGGTGCAGTTGAATGGAAGGAAGGCAGTTGTATATAGAGAAGACAGTTGAAGACAGATGATAAGGGATCATTAATAGAGCTGTGTTTTGGAGAAGACTGATGGGATCAGAAGAGCTCATGAAGAGATGGTCTTCTGAGAAGGTTGCTTCTGTCCCTTCTACTGCAGAGAGAGAGGAGGAAGCAAGGATGTGGGAAGGTCTAGACAGCAAGTTGATATGTTTGCTAGCAGAAGTTAGGTACGTTCTCTGTAAGGTAGGAAACTAAGAGTGTCTGGGTTAGGGGAGGCAGTGGAAGTGTTTAAAGTGGAAAATTTGAAAAGGCTATTTAAAATAGTAGCTTCAGAGTGTGGTAGAGAGTTGAACAGAGAAATAAGATTTTTTTCTGGACAATGTGTAATGTACATAAGCAACTTATACTAAATAAAAGTAGAAATAATTAGGCTTTAGAGAACACTTTTTAATCAATAAAATAAATCTAATGGTTGATAAAGCTAATGATTTAATGATTTGATAAATCTTGGTTTGCCTTGATGGTAAACCAAACTAATGATTGGTAAATCTTGAAAAAACGGGACAACTGATAACTTGGATCTCTAATAAAAATGATATTTTCCAAATAAGTTTGGTTATTTAAAATAAATCCCTCATGTCAAATTTCAATGATAAAATTCGATTTTTTTCTAAGCATTTATTCTTCTTTCCAAGAGCATTTTCAGATTACTGAGCATGAAGGCACATAAACTTGTGATATTAAGTTTAAAATATTGAATTTTTTCCAATATTTCTCAACATACATATGCTCATACATATATAAACGCATAAAGGCAAATGAAGTGTTAGTATTTGATTTTAGTTTTTGTTGCATTTTAACAAAATAAAACTAAATAACACAATTCGATACGTTTTTCTAATTGTTTTGAGTGCACAATTTAAATAAGCTGCTCTATCTCTAGCATTCCAACTGACATAACTTTCTCTAGAATTTGATCTGTCATTCTTCCAATTAGCAAAGCCCTGTAGCTGTACTATAGAATGGCTTTGTAATATATCTCGAGCTTTAACAAGGAACTTTTTGATGTATTTCAATTATGATGTACAAAGTAACATCTTCTTAATTAAAGAAGAAATTACATTTTGAGGCTGTTTAAAATGCTATTAAAGTTTATGGTTGAAAGCCTGTTAAGATGAATCTGCCCTCTGTGTTTAGAAAAAAGGATATGAAGCAGTTGGTCTGGAGGAGTGAGAAAAATAGTCAAGAAAGGATGCTGAGCACTACTGAGATTGGAAAGTAAAATTTAGTTATAAGGCGATGATTTCTACAAGACCAGATTACGTATCAGTAGATATTTAAGCATAACTCTGTCAGCAGTAATTTTTTGATCATAAAAATCTGGAAAGGACAGAAAGTTCCATTTGAAACTGAGGGAATTAAATGATGAAAATTAGATGTGATGAATGCTCCCTGATGTGGTGATTCTGGGAGTATGAAAAAGAGAAGTCTCATTTTATGTGTATCTTTAAAAAAAAACTTAAAGAAATAAAAATAGGAGTGCTGGAAGAAAAGATAAATAAAAATAAATTGGCATATGGTTTTCTTGAGAGAGATGTATAAGTAAACACATATATAAAATCTCCAAACAAAAGTTAAGCCATAAAATACATATGGATATCTAGCTTAGATGGAATAAAAATAATTTCTTCTCTTTTTTACAAATTAATTCTATATATTTTAAATAAGGCTTTAGATGAGTGGCCAGACAGTGTGTATTTTTAGGCTTAAAGAATCCCTAATGCAGACAAGATAGTACAGCGGACAATGCTCATGGTTTGATGACAAGATAGATTTAAAAAGTGGTTGGCCTGCTAGGAGAGTGAGCAAGAAAGAGAAAGACTTGTGCTATACAGGGAAAACACTATTTACAAAACACTAAAAATATGTGTTCTTTGTAGTATTTTTTTTTACATATATCACACACAGAGGAATGCTCTTTATTGAGTATAAACACAGATTTATAGCATTCAGCCAAACAGCGTTACAAACACATTAATATATAATGATGTCAATTTTCCTATTATTGTCTAATGATTTCCTGATCAGTATATTGCTAATATATTCTAACCAGCTTAAGGAGTTAATATGTATAATGCCATTTAGCCTCTGAAGAGTAACTGCTTATCATTAAAATTTATACCGTTTTTTTAAAAAATACTCGATTGATGTAACTAAATCTTTCATGACAGCCCAAGAATGTGGAGAATGAATATAGTCTTCTAAAAATTATATAACTTG
>NW_012137525.1:510757-515038 GCF_000956105.1 Propithecus coquereli | reverse complement strand
AAAACAAAAACAAGACTCCTGGATATATGCCTCTCTTCTTTGCTAGAATGTAATGTTTAAAAATGTTTTTAGCCTCGATTGGGAGGGAAATCTGTAAATATTAGAAAATGTGAAAAATAATTAATTTTTTTCTGGGAGACTGCTGGCCCAATAAAATCAACAATTGTTATGTGACATTTAAGGGCAGGAAGGGTGTCTTTAATTTTCAGGTGTACTTTTCTTTACTTCTAGGACTCCTTGATGATGTGATGACAAAAGAATTTTTTTTTTTCAAGTCATCAGTATGCCCCATCACACATGAGCTGTGACCTTGGGGAAATTATTTAATATGCTAACAATTCCTCCTGGAAAGAATTGCTGTAAGTAGTGAATAGGATATTGTCTGTCAAAGATATTTATAAATTATAACCTAATATGTAATTATTATTATAATACATTCTTTATCGGGCTGACTTATGATATTGGAAAGGGTGTTATTTTGTTGGGATCAATGGCAAAGAGCAATTGCTTTTCTCCTTGGGGCTGTGCAGGATATTTCTCATAGCTGATTAAAACATTATGCCATCTATTGGCAAAGTGCAAAAATAGGTATAAATGACTGAATTCCCCAGCATACTGCTGTCAAAATGTGTCTGGAATGTTTGAAGGGAGAATTAGCAATGAAATATTCTCTATTTTTCTGTCACAACACACGAGAGCACATGCTTTTAAACATTCTTCACACTAAAAAAATGCTAGAATGGAAATTTCATGGAAATAGTCTTAAACTTGATATGCTTCATGCTAATTCCATGTCTATACTGTTGAAATCCACCAGTATTTTCTCTTTTCTTCACTATTTTCCTCTTCTTCCAACTCCTTCTTTCCTTATCTTTTTATTTCTTTGTCATAAAAATTTGACATGGCCTTGGCTGCCAGCTGCTTTATACTCTATTGCAATTATCATCATTATGAAAAATTGCTTGCCCCCCCAAGGATTATGTAACATGCTAATAGGAAGAAATACAAAGATATTCTTTATTGGTATTAGCCTGACTATGCTCAAGGCAAATCTCTGGTTGAACGTTTTGGAAAACAGTTACATCTTGACCTTCGAATTTGATTTTCTTTTCCAAAACTCTTCAACCAAAAATGTAGTACAAAGCATTCTCATATCTAATATTTCAGTAAGTAAAATTGAAATACTCTTTGAAGAATGACAACCTTTTTCCTTTTAGAAACAGATTAAGATTCAGGTTTCCCAAAAATGCCCCTTGAACACCAAAATGATTAACTGATCCCATAGGCCATAGAAAGGACACCTGAGAATTAGTATTGGTGAACACCAACTTTATAATGTCAAGCTTTAAAATAATTTGTTAAAATCACATTATTTAAATCTTTTGATTTTGTTACCCTAAAAATTCACACCTCTAAGATATCACTGACTAGAAAATGAAGCATTGAAGAAACAGAAATTCCAGCATCTTCTCATCTCACATGAAAAATGATTAGGACATTTGGTTTCATCCTCATCATGTAAAAAGCTTGAAAATCACCATTCCTATGCATACAGAAAACAAAAGCTGAACAAAATGAAAACCAACAACTTTTCTTGGACCTATCAGAGAACTGAAGTTGCAGGGAAAACCACCATCTTTAAATCTGGAAAGGCAGGGAATCCAGAGAGTCACAGCTGAAATATGTTTATCTATAGCAGGAGCTTCTGGAGCCATAGACTCAGAGGAATGAACACTTAAATGGTAACTGTGACAAATTTCTGGAGGCTAAATGTGGACTAGCTTGAGACTGAAGAACTTCTAGGGGTTGAAGTCTTGGTGGAATCCCAACACTTTCTTAGGTTTTACCTCCAGGAACCAGATCTTACCAACTAGGTTCTCAGGGTTAAGATCTAAGAAAGATCCCCGGTGGCTCTGGAGGGGAAAATAATAATTGTGAAATACTTTCATAACTTTCTCCTTAATTAAGGTCTCCTCTCCAAGGGAAATGACTTTTCTAGAGCCTTATCCCACCTAGGGAAAGAACATATATTTGCCTCTAGCTCCAAGCCAAATTTAATCATAAGACCATAGAATTCTTCTTTTCCCCATACTTTACCAACACATCAACAGGGTGGTGGTGTAATACCCACAGAAAAAGTACTTAGAGAAGCCCGAAGTCAAGAGGGGAGATTAGAAAAAGGACAGTAGAAGAATTTAAAGCCTATGGCACATGTAGCTGCATCAAACATTAAACACAAAAGTAACTTTGGAAATGAGTGTCATATGTAAGCCTAAAGACAAAAGAAACTGTGTATAAGCAGTATACTCTAGTTGATAAAGTTATTGCTTATGGAGGTATAGGTTCACAGTTGTTATATTACTATACATGTACACTGAAATCGAACAATTAAATAAATGGATGTTATTAGCCAAGTTTTTCACTATTTGAGTGGGAGGTTACAGATCATCAAGAGTAGGAGGTTAGAATAATCAATCAGTCTGGTTATGGATTAATGTTGAAAATATAAGACTAAACTCAAGTTTAGCTTAACACAGATACAGATGGTTACATGTGGAAATGTTTGTAAATATGTGTATATATACAGTTAAGTACTGTATACATCCATATATTCCCTTTCTTTGTCAGCTGAGAAGGCCTAAAACAATAGCTCTCCAGCAGTAATGAACACATCTGGAGCCCAGTTCTTGGTTTATGGTGCTGTTTTACAATGAAACTAACCAGGGACCTCTGTAGAAATGGCTGATTCTAAGAATATGGCAAGAAATATACAATATACAAGATGATGATGGAGAATTTTATTGCACCGGAAAGTGAAGAAGTGTTCAAAAATAGCTCCAGGCTGGGTTCAGGGGCTCACACCCACAATCTCTGCATTTTGGGAGGCTGAGGCTGGAGGATTGCTTGAGGCCAGGAGCTGTAGACCAGCCTAGACAACATAGTGAGATCCCCAGGAATTTGAGGCTTCAGTGATCTGTGGTCACACCACTGTACTTGAGGCTGGGTGGCACCGTGAGATCTTGCCTCTTAAAAAAAAAAAAAAATTAAATTAAATTAAATTAAAAACCAAAAATAGCTCAACACCACCACCAACACAACAATAGGGGTATAGCAAAGGGAAATTTGGACAAGTTGGATTATAACCAAAAGTATAAAATAAGATATAGTTCAATATTTATATAAATGAACGATTACATGAACAAACATGGGAGGAGAATAGACATATCTTTCAATTAGAAGAGTTTCAAATAGTTTATGTAGATAGTCCTCCTTTGGGCCACATGTAGTGACTTCCTTCAAAAGAATACGGTATTAAAAAGGGGAAAAGTTTAACTTTCCTGTGGACATTAACATCAATAGTGATATGTAATGTAAAATATCGATAGCGTATTCCTTTGATATGATGTAATGAAAATGGTACTTTACCTTTGTGGTCTCTGAGACACAGCCCAAATGTAATCATGAGAAAAACATCACACATGTCATATTTAGGGAAATTCTAAGACATATCCTTTACTACTACTCCTAAAAGCTGCCAAGCTCATAAAAAGCAAGGAAATTGTGAGAAATAGCAAGAGGAGCCTAGGAAGACATGATGGCTGAATATAATATGGTATCCTCGGTAGGATCCTGGAACAGAATAAACTCATTAGGTAAACTCCAGGGATATTGAAATAAAATATTGACTTTAGTTAAAAGTAATGTATTGATATTTGTTCAGTAATTGTAACAAAACACATCATACTAATACAAGATGTTGAGAATGGGAACTGGGGGTGGAGTATACGTGAATTCCCTGTACTACCTTTACAATTTTCCTGTAAATATACAATCATGCTAAAATTAAACATTTATTTAAATGGAAAAAAATTGAGCATTTATAAAACGTTTGGGGGACTTTGAGGGGAGGAGAGTTAGTGATGGAAAAGGCCTAATTAATTCCTGACAGATGTATTATATCTATGCTTTAATTTACATGAGTAAATAAATTTTATATCCCAAGGTTGCTCTTTTTCTGTCTCTGTCTCTGTCTCACTGTCTCTCTATCTCTCTCTCTCCCTCTCTCTCTCTCTCTCTCTCTATACACACACACACACACACACACACACACACACACATCACGTATGATCCTCTGATGTAGGACATAAGTATTATAGCAAAGAAGTAATCTCAATGGAATCAAACTATAGGTGATACGATATTTGAAATTGCTTGACTCTTAGGAAGTATAGTAAAATTGTTAGATTCTTTTATAGAGATCATCAAACTTTTTCAATAGGA
>NW_012137525.1:509701-510707 GCF_000956105.1 Propithecus coquereli | reverse complement strand
TTCTTATACATCTTCCAAATGATACCCCAATAACTATATACATTATGAAAAAAATACTTCTTTTGCTGACTAAAATTGATTAATTGCTATTGTGATAGTCACCTTGTAAATTCCAACTGGAGAATGGGTGCATGTGGATATGCTGCATTACTGGGTATATCCCAGGTGATAAATCAGGGTCTACTGTGATGGGCATTTTTTTTTAATATTTCAGAATATTCAAGTCTTCAGAAATAAAGCAAATGGGATGGTTAGAACTCATAAAATGTGTTAAGTATAAATACAGTGTTAATGTACAGAGTATAGGCATGTTAAACATTGATAGAAAGGGATGGAAGGAAGAAAACATATTTACTATTCATGAAGTAATAAGTATATATACAATATAACATATATGTGAGATATTTGAGGTATTTAATACTCACAAGGCCTTAATTCAACTACCCATTGATGATACCTAATCTAACTCCACGTATCCTCTACCCCAAAATACAAATAAAACTCATGGCTGTTCAGCAAGCTACTGCCATAGATCAGACATGCTTTTCCCTGTGTCTCTCTGATAGAGCAAGTGTGTATAATTGGACCAGAGAACCTTCTGTCTGTGCACTCTTTGGCTCAGTCATAACTCTGGACCTTGTGATCATATCATTAGTTGGAAAGGCTGATGTGGTCAACAGGTGGGACAAATTAATGAAAATTGTGTATCTAGGATTCAGGTAGTGCTGTTTGTTCATTAACTTGTACCTTACACTAAGTGTGTTAACTTACCTAAACTTTACCCTTGTTTCTTAAGCTAAGTTAATATTCTACATGACTGAAGTACTTTAATTTGGTCTGTGAGTCTTTCTGTTCCATAACAGTAGTGTTCAACAGTAATTTTTGTGGTAGTACACCTGGAGGCTACCACTAAGTCAAGTTAATTTTACATGTAAGAGCTACCTACATGAATGAAGTAGAGTCCGTATTTCTATAGAACTTACAGTCATCCTTGTACACAGTTGAA
>NW_012137525.1:497492-499771 GCF_000956105.1 Propithecus coquereli | reverse complement strand
GTAATTAGCAATAGGAACAGTATCCCTTTTTTCATGAGTTTTACCTTCATGACTGATAAAATAGATGATAAAATGAATAAATTAATAAACAAGAAAATAGATTTAAATGTGGTATAGACAATGCTGTATAGGGGGTGGCTAGGTAGCTATTATGTGTTGAGTGTTTAAACAGGCCTCTCTGATATGTAAATAACTAGGAACCAGGAGTGCAAAAGAGGGAAGAACTGGTTCAAAAACCTCATGTAGGAAGTGAGATTTGTATGGCCAAGGAAAGAAGGTGGACCTCTATGTGTGAATGGATAAAGGGGAGAGATATTGTTGGAGAGGTAGCCTGGATTTTTTAGATGCTTGAGGTTTTTGTTCATTGTTTGTTTGCTTTTTTATGTTGTTTTGTTTTTAATGGAATGGAACGCTTTTTGAGAATTTATACAGGAAATTTTGTGATCAGATTTATGGTTTTAAAAGGATTATTTAATTCTGTTGTACAGTTAAGAATGGAAAGAATGAAAGCAAAAACTTTCAACTAAAATTTCACAATATTAATATGTAAGTTCACTGAGGTCTTTGAAAACTTACGGTTATTGAGGAAGAGGATCAGAGATTCAGTAACATAAGGATTTATAGTAATTTCTATACAACCTATTATGAATATGAAATGAATGCCACATGTATTTATCTATAGATAGTAATACGTGTATTATTTTTGAAACTGAATATAAGGAACTTGTTCAATCTGGATAAAAAGTATTCTGAAATTTTAATTGCTGCTAATATATAAATGCTCAATTATAAGTGTAAGTTATTATTCAGATGACATTTCTTGCACTTCTTTGAAAATTTAGAGTGCATCATTTTGATGATAATGATAATGACAAATATTAATATGAGTAAGCCTGAAAATGCTATCAATTTCTTTTTCTCAAAGCACCCAAATGTTCTTTTTTTTCAGGTTTAAGAGAATTTATTAATGTCTGAATACTGCCATCATCTCATTTTCTTCTAATTTTTTTACTAATGTCATGAAAAAGCTTAATTAGCAGTCATGATGTAGAACTTCAAATTATAGCTTAAGTGAAAATTCTATGGATTCTAGGCAGAGTTGGTTAGTACTTTGCAAAATACAATATTTTATTAATCCACTCACGAATTGATGGGCACTTGAGTTGATTCCACATCTTTGCAATTGTGAATTGTGCTGCTATAAACATTCAAGTGCAGATGTCTTCTTTATAGAATGTTTTTTTTTCCTTTGTGTAGACACCCAACGGTAGGATTGCTGTATCAAATGGTAGTACTACTCTTAGTTTTTGAGGTATCTCCATACTGCTTTCCATAGAGATTGTACTAGTTTGCAGTCCCACCAGCAGTGTATGAGTGTTTCTATCTCTTCACATCCATGCCAACATTTGTTGTTTTGGGAATTTTTGATAAAGGCCATTCTCACTGGAGTTAAGTGATATCTCATTGTGGTTTTGCTTTGTATTTCCCTGATGATTAGAGATGTTGAGCATTTTGTCATATGTTTCTTGTCCATTAGTCTATCTTCTTTTCAAAAGTTTCTTTTCACTTCCTTTGCCCACTTTTTAATGGGGTTGTTTGATTTTTTTTCTTGCTGATTTTCCTGAGTTCTATATAGATTGTATTTATCAACCCTTTACCAGATGTATAGAATGCAAATATTTTCTCCTATTCTGTAGGTTGTCTATTCACTCTAATGATAGTTTCCTTGGTTGCACATAAGCTTTTTAATTTGATCAGGTCCCATTTATTGACATTTGTATGGCATCAAAGAAGATCCCATATAGCCAAAGCAACCTTAAGCAAAAAAGAACAAATTGGGAGGCATCAATTTACCAGACTTCAAGCTATACTACAAGGCTATAGTAACTAAAACGGCATGGTACTGGCACAGGAACAGAGACATAAACCAATGGAACAGAACTGAGTACCTAAATATAAAACCATCCTCATATGGCCAACTGATCTTTGACAAAGCAGACAAAAACATACCCTGGGGAAAAGAATTCCTATCCAATAAATGGTGTGGAGAAAATTGGATAGCCACATGTAGGAGACTGAAACAGGATCCACGCCTCTCACCTCTCACAAGAATCAACTCAGGATGGATAACAGACTTAAACCTAAGGCATGAAACCTTAAAAATTCTAGAAGAAACTGTTGGAAAAACTCTTACAGACATTAATCTAGGGAAAGAATTTATGAAGACAACCCCAAAAGCAATCACACTACCAACAAAAATAAATAAATGAGACCTAATC
>NW_012137525.1:496743-497442 GCF_000956105.1 Propithecus coquereli | reverse complement strand
CTCTTGGATTTTGTTGAGCTTCCTTACAATCCATACTCGGAATTATTTATCTGCCATTTCAATATTTTTATTTTTGTTGGTATCCCTTGCTAGAGAGCTGGTGTTCCATTTTGGGGGTGTCCTTTCACTCTGATTTTTCATACTTTTTTTTTTTTTTTTTTGGTGATTCCTTTTCATCTGGAACAGCTGTTGCTTCTTATTTTCAGATTATCTTTTGTTATGTGGAGTTTTCCCCTCTCCCCTCACTTGTAAGGATGTGTTTGTACATATGTTGGGTAGGAACCTTTGGCTTTGCTTATGGGTGTTTTTATGGCCATCTATGTTAGAGATGGATGCCTTGGTTATAGATATCTTTAGTGTGGTGTTTTTCTCAGTTGCTAGTTGCTTGCAGGCTGTAGCAGTGGTGAGCTATGTGTGTGGGCAGATTCTCTGACCCTCTTTGATGAGGGAGGATGGAGATCTTTAAAATTCTTTCTTTTTCACTAGCTTTGTGGTCTTCTTAACAGTGTGAATTGTATTTGCATACCCTGTTTAATCTCTGAGACAGTAGGTGTTTTTGTGGATGAGAATCAATGACATTCTGTTACTGAGTCAGTAACTGATATAAAGGGCATGCAAATTGACCTCCCTGTCAATGGTCGTGCATGCCAGAAGGGACAAGGTGCAATACTATTTCTGGGACCTGTCACCAGCTCTAGT
>NW_012137525.1:495990-496683 GCF_000956105.1 Propithecus coquereli | reverse complement strand
TTGAGATCATTCTGCAGGCAAATGGAAAGTTATTTTAGAAAAAACTAATTCTAATATAATAACTACTAATAATAACCACTTAGTATTTACTATGTGCCACGTGTTATATGTATAATATTATTCTCTTTATTTTATATGTGGAGTAAATTGAGATTAAGATAAATAACTTTTCCAAGTTTGTACAACTAGCATGTTGCAGAGGTAATATTTAACACATTTGTCTGACTCCAAAGTCCATATATGTTTCTGTCTGGCTCATAACCGCTAGAGGTATTTGAAATGGTCATAACCTCTAGAGGTATTTGAAATTAATATACTAGTCAGTATATTAATTTATACTCAGAACACTCACCGGAAACGAGTTAGAGCACATAGAAAATATTTTAAAAATCACTATGAGGCATTTTTTTCAAAGTAATACATATGCGTGTGTGCACTACTTTTTTCAACGGTGCTTTTGTTATAGAAATTATCACTATAGTTATATAGATATAGGTACACATTTTAGTCCAGAAATAAATTGAAATATGCTTTTTGATTAGTGACTCTAAAAAATATGTACCTAGTTCCTCATTCTGTCAATGATGCTAACTTCTAATCTCATGTTTGATACTGATACTTTCCTTCAAAAAGTTGGTTTATCCATATAGAGAAAAGGGAACTTGGCCATGGGCTATCACACAGATATACTAG
>NW_012137525.1:494816-495940 GCF_000956105.1 Propithecus coquereli | reverse complement strand
ATATAATAAATCTCCATGTACACCACACATAATTACATAGTTGGTCTACCTTTAACCAATTTTGTTTCATCCATAAGCCTCTGTACTCCTAACAACTTGCTTTTTCTATAACTGTAGTCCTCAGAATATTTTAAAGAAAATGTCATCATCTGTACATGTATCTAAAACTTAAGTATTTAATATAATTTCATTATCACACCTAACAAATTTAGTAACAATTTTTAATGTCATTAATATCTACTTAATCTTCAAATATCCCCAATTATATCATAACCTTCCTTCCTCCCTTACTCCCTTCTTTTCCTTCCCTCCCTTCTCTCTTTCCACCATCTCCCATCTTCTATTTCCTCTCTCTCTCTCTCAATCTCGTTGTCTTTCTCTCTTGATTTGATTATATGGACCAGGATTTTTAAAATAAGTCAAGCTAAAACATCGTAGATTACTATATCTTCTAAGTTCCTTTCAACACATATTTATCCCTCCATCACCTTCTTTTCTTTATCTTTTGTCGCTATTATTAAATAATCTGGGATATTTTTGTGTACAGCTTCATAAAGCTTTAAGTTTGATAATTTTTCTTTTTATCCTTACATTTCCTATAAATTCTTAATAGATCTGAAGATTGATCAAACTTAAGAAAAAACTTTTTTTGTAAGACTACTTCATAAGGAGACATATAATATCTATCTCTTTTTATAGGATATTAAAAACTCTTGATGATAATTGCCTAGATGTCATAATTATTAATAATTAGGCATTCTGAAATGATTTTTTTTCATTTCTTATCCATTTATTGTCTGGAATTCTTTTATAATAAGAAACTTCTCATTTTCAACTCATTGGCAAGCCTAATATACAGTTCATACAGGAGATATAAATTTGATATACTAGTTTCCAAAATAACGAGAGAATTTAAACATATTTTTTTTTATTTGTACAAATTCAATTTGGGGGTACAAGTTCAATTTTGTTACACGTACAAATTGCATAATGGTCAAGTCAGGGCTTTTAGAGTATCCATCGCCTGAATAACATACATTGTTCCCATTAAGTAATTTCTTATCATTTTGCCCCTCCCATCCCTCACCCTCTAGATTCTCCATTGTCTGTCATTCCACTCTCTA
>NW_012137525.1:479134-481341 GCF_000956105.1 Propithecus coquereli | reverse complement strand
AAATGATGTAAAGGGCATGCAAATTGACCTCCCTGTCAATGGTCGTGCATGCCAGAAGGGACAAGGTGCAATACTATTTCTGGGACCTGTCACCAGCTCTAGTCCCTCAGGAGAAGCACTCCAATGCCCCAAGTGGTGGGTGGAGCCCTGCCAGGAGAGTCCTTATTCTATGTCACAGCAGAGAAGAGTGGGAGAGTGAGGCTTGGCAGGTCTGGGTTGGGTGAGCTTGCCCTTGGGCTCCACAAAATCTGGCAAGGTAGCTGTTTCACCAGGGCTTAAACTTCTGCTCCTGGCTTCTTGGTAAAGCCACCAGGGAGAGGCCAAAGTGACCCCCCCAAGAAAGTCTGCTTGTGGAGGCAAGGCCACCCGAGACACAATCTCATCATCAGGAGCAGGTTTGGCTCTTCTCCCCCATCCCCTATTCTGCAGTTTTCCTCCAGAATCTGTCAGCAGGCAGGAGCTCACATTATCTGATCTCCCCCATGAATGTGCTGTAGACTGGGAGCTTCTTCAGCTAGGATCCCAGCCTGGGCTGAGTGTGCAGCCTTCCTGTGGGTGCAGTGGTGCTCCATGAGTATGCTATAGTTGGGACCCACGTTTCACTCTCCTCTCAGTTCTGTCCATATGGGCTCCCTTTCCTCCTAAGATTAGTTCTCAAATCTCCCCTCTGTGCCCCCAAACAACAAAATTGAGATGTGGGGTTACTGGTTCTGGCCTGTGAGCTTGTTCCCTTGTCCCTGAAGATCAATCCCTGATCATGCCAGGGAGAAGCGTGCTGGTCCCAAGTGCTCAAACAGGTTTTATGTCCCTTTTCTTTGGGGTGTGCTCTGCTTTGATAGAGCCACCAGGCAAGCACCACCAGGGAGGGTCAGTGAGCAAAGAGCTCACAGTCTGAGCACCCCTCAGTCCAATGCAGGACCTTAAGAGGGAAGGTTTGGGACCCACTTTCTGTGAAACCTTGGTGTGGTGGCTCAATTGTCTCTCTCAGCAACTTTGAGTGGGGCAGAGGAATGGGAGAAAAAGAGTCTGGATGTAGAAAAGGTAGCACTCTGGTCATCTCTGTCCCTCTTGCTGGAAGGTAGCCTGCCTTCAATGTACAGGCTTTGGAGTCATGCAGATTCTCTGGGCTCCGCTGGACCCCTATGGCTCCTGTAGTCTGGGCTGCAGTTGGGAAATGTTTATGTGGGAGCAAGCAAGCTGAAACCTGAGGAGTTGAGGCCCCCTGGGAAGGACAAAGGCACACAGCGGGTAGAGAAACAATATGGTGCCTATAGTTCCCAATTGGGTTTGTAGTGATGGGAAGCATTTCAGGGGGGCTAGGAGCCTGGTGCTTTGTTCACAAGAAGTTCCCAGTTCACTGGCAGCAGCAGCTTTTGGGCTCATGGGGGTAGAAAGTCTCTGCAGTGGCTTGGGTATCCACTGACAGTCAGAGAAGTGAGGGTGGGAGAATGAAACTACTCCATCTATACTTCTCACTGGACTTCAAGCTTCTTAGGTTGATCTTTTCCAATATTTTTCTTCCTCTTGTTCTGCTTCAAAACCCATAGAGTCTCTTGTAGGTTCTGGCACCCTTCCCTCAGAATTACACCTGATCTATGTTTGTTTGTTTGTTTTTTCTCTTTCATGTAAAACTTTTCCTTCTTACTGTGATGCTCTGCAAGCTGGTGTCTCTGTTCAGCCATCTTCAAGTCAACCCAACCAGGTGTTAAATTTTAAATTATATAAAGTGCGTGTTACCAAACTTACATTTGTAAATCAAAGTATATTCTAACAAGTCCAGCTTCTATTTCTGTCCCTTTCATGAATTTACTTAACTGTATGTACTTTCAAAAAAAGTTTCCTTTACATGCACATTATTTAGTATGTAGGAATACTTATGCCTTTGTTCTAATGGTTATATTACAACCATAGCCCCACTCCTTTTCTTTGCAAGAAAAAGTTCACTTCTATGAACAATATTGAAATTTGCTAGTAACCATAGCTTTTCCTATTCCCATTATCTCGTTGTCTCCTCATCATATTTTAAAGATAGAGCAGAGTAAGTGAAAAGAAAGAATATATTTACATATTCATTCATATGTTCATTCAAGTTTTTATTAATTCATTTATCCAACAATATTTATTGAGCACCCCTATGCATAAAGCCCATTCTAAGAACCTGAGAGAGAAAGCTCAATAAGATGAGGCATTTTATTCTAGGTGCTCAG
>NW_012137525.1:477897-479084 GCF_000956105.1 Propithecus coquereli | reverse complement strand
ATGACTTTGTGTAGATTGAGTGCTTTTCTTGGAGATGATTTCCACTTTTATTCCATTATAGTCTGAGACAATATATGATTTCATTTCTTTTTTTTTAATTTATTGAGACAAGTTCTGTGGCCTAAAATATGACCAATCTTGAGAATGTTCCATGTGCTGATAAGAAGAATGTGTGTTCAGTAGTTTTTGGGTAAAATATTCTTTAAATGTCTGTTAGGCCAACTGTTGTAGAGTCCTATTTAAGTGCAGTGTTTCTTTGTTTATTTTCTGCTTGGATTATCTGTCCAGTTCTGTCAGTGGGTTGTTGAAGTCCCCAGCAACTAAGATGTTGCTGTTTATCTCTTTGCTTAGATCTAATAGGTTTTGCTTTATGAATCTGGGTGCTCCTTTGTTAGGTGTATACATATTTAAGATTGTTTTGTCTTCTTGTTGAATCGTTCCCTTTATTACTATGTAATGATCATCTTTGTCTTTCTTTACCATTGTTGATTTAAAGTCAATTTTATCTGATATCAGAATGGCTGTACATGCTTTCTTTTGGTGTACAGTTGCATGGAATATTTTTTTCCATCCCTTCACATTGAGTCTGAATGAGTCCTTGTGTGTTAGATATGTTTCCTGAAGACAGCAAATAATTGGGTTTTATCTTTTTTATACATTCTGCCAATCTATATCTCTTGAGTGGGGAATTCAAACCATTCATGTGATAGAATTAATGTGTGGAATATAGTTTTGTTCATGGTGTTTGGTAGTATCTTATTGCTTTGTTTTATCTCTTGTTTTATATGAGCTCTGAACTTTAGCTTTTGGGTGGTTTAACCTGGTGGATTACTACTGCGCTGATCCATGTATAATGCAGTTCTGGTTGTTTCCTGTAGGGCAGACCTGGTCTTGACAAATTACCTCAGTGTTTTCTTATCTGGAAAAGTCTTTATTTCTCCATTTATGAAACTTAGTTTTGCATGATACAAAATTTTAGGCTGGCAGTTGTGCTGTTTAAGAAGACCGAAGATGTAGCCTCAATACCTTCTTGCCTGTAAGGTATCAGTTGAGAAGTCTGCAGATAGCCTTTGTAAGTTACTTAATTTTTTTTGCCTTTTGACTCACAGGAGTTCCTCCTTGTTGACTTTGGCCAGCCTGATGATTACATGTCTTGGTGACTGCCTCTTTTTGATGAATCTTCCAGG
>NW_012137525.1:472134-477602 GCF_000956105.1 Propithecus coquereli | reverse complement strand
TTTACTTTTTAAAATTTCAAAGTATTACAGGGGTATATATGTTTCTGGTTACATGGATCACTTTTGCAAGGTTTGAGTCAGGGTTAAAAGTGTGCCCGTCACCCAGATAGTGTGCATTGTACCATTAGGTAGCTTTTCACCTATTCCCTCCTTCTCCCTCCCCCCTGTTTTATTTCTATTGAGTTTTACTTCAACTTATGTACATGTGTGCTCATATATTAGTTCCAATTTAATAGTGAGTACATACGGTGATTGTTTTTCCATTCTTGACATACTTCACTTAGGATGATGGTCTCTAGTTCCATCCAAATTGTTGCAAAAGGCATTAAGTCATCCTTCTTTATGTCTGAGTGGTATTCCTTGGTATACATATATCACATTTTGTTAATTCATTCATGAATGGATGGGCATTTGAATTGATTCCACGTCTTTGTGGTTGTGAGTTGTGCTGTAATAAACATTTGAGCAATGCAGGTGTCTTTTTGATAAAATGGCTTATTTTCCTTTGGGTAAATATCCAGTAGTGGGATTGCTCAATCAAGTGGTAAGTCAACTTTAGTTCACTGAGGGATCTCAATATGGTTTTCCATAGAGGTTGTACTAATTTACAGTATACCAACAGTGTATAAGTGTTCCTTTCTCTGTACGTCTATGTCAGCATCCATTGTTTTTGGACTTTTAATAAAAGCCATTCCTACTGGGATAAAGTGATGTTTCATTGTGGTTTTGATGTGCAATTCTCTGATAATTAGTGACATTGGTCATTTTTCATATGTTTATTGGCCATTTGTCTGTCTTCTTTTGAGAAGCTTCTGTTCAGGTCTTTTTCCCACTTATTAATTGGGTTGTTTGATTATTTCTGATTTGCTTGAGTTCCTTGCAGATTCTTGTCATTATACCTTTACCAGATGTATAGCTTGCGAATATTTCCCTCCATTCTTTAGGCTGTCTATTTGCTCTGTTGATTATGTCCTTGGCTGTGCAGAAGATTTTTAATTTAATCAACTCCATTTATATAGTTTTGTTGTTGTGATTGCTTTGGGGGTCTTCTTCATAAATTCTTTGCCTAGACCGATGTCTACAAGAGTTTTTCCAACATTTTCTTATAGAATTCTTATGGTTTCATACATTACATTTAAGTCCTTTATCCATCTTAAATTAATTTTTGTGAATGGTGAGAGATATGGATCATGTTTCATTCTGATGTATGTGACTATAGAATATTCCCAGCACCATTTATTGGATAGGGATTCTTCTCCCCAGTGTGTATTATTGTCTTCTTTGTCAAATATCAGTTGACTGTATTTGAATGGTTTTATATCTTGGTTCTCTGTTCTGTTCCATTGGTCTATGTCTCCATTTATGTGCCAATACCATGCTGCTTTTGTTACCATATCCTTGTAGTATAGTTTGAAGTCTGGTAATGTGATGTCTCCAGATTTGTTCATTTTGCTTAAGATTGCTTTGTCTATTCAGGCACTTTTATGATTCCAAAGCAAGCATGGAATTATTTTTTCTAGATCTGTGAAATATGAAGTTGGTATTTTGAGACGAATTACTTTGAATCTATAAATCACTCTAGGTAGTATGCACATTTAACAATATCAATTCTACTGATACATCAGCATGGTAAGTTTTTCCATTTGTTTGTATCATGTGTGATTTCTTTCCTCAGTGTTTTGTAGTTTTCTTTGTAGAGATCTTTCACCTCCTTGATTAAGTATATTCCTAGGTGTTTTATTTTCTTCATAGCTATTGTGAATGGCATTGAGTCTCTGATTTGATCATCAGCTTGATCATCTTTGGTGTACTCCTTTGTGTACATTGATTTTGTAACCTGAGACTTTGCTGAATATATTTATCAATTTCAGGAGTCTCTTGGTGTAATTTTTGAGGTTTTCTAGATATAAGATCATATCATCAGCAAAAAGGAATAGTTTGACCAACTTTCCCCATTTGGATACTCTTAATTTCTTTCTCTTGCCTAATTGCTCTGGCTAGGATTTCCAGCACTATAATAGAAGTGGTGACAGTGGGAATCCTTTTTTTGTTCCAGTTCTTAAATGGAATGGTTTTAAATTTTCCCCATTCAGTGTGATGCTGGATGTGGGTTGTCATATGTGGTTTTTATAATTTTGTGTTATATTCGTTCTATGCCTTGTTTGTTGAGGATTCTTATCATGAAAGGGTGCTGAATTTTGTCAAATGTTTTTTATACATCTATTGAGATGATCATATATGATCTTTGTTTTTTCTTCTGTTTACGTGGTGAATCACATTTATTGATTTACATATGTTGAACCATCCTTGCATCCCTGGTATGAAGCTGACTTGGTCATGGTGGATTATTTTTTGATGTGCTGTTGAATTTGGTTTGTTAATATTTTATTGAGGACTTTTGCATCTATATCCATCAGGAACATTGGTCTGTAGTTTACTTTTGTTGGTGTGTGTGTCCTTTCCTGGCTTTGGTATCAAGGTGATACCTGCTTCATAGTATAATTTAGGGAGGATTCTCTCCTCAATATTATGGAATAAATTCTTCAGTGGGGGTACCAACCCTTCTTTGTAAGTCTGATAAAATTAGGCTGTCAATTCATCTGGTCTGGGACTTTATTTTTTTGGTCGGGGGAGGATATTTTATTGCCTCTTCATTCTTGTTGCTCATTGTTGGTCTGTTCATGAGGTCTATTTCTTTCTGATTGAATCTTTGGAGGTTGTGTGCTTTCCGGAAATTTGTCCATTTACTCTATGTTTTCAAGGTCATGTGCATAGAGATTTTCATAGTGCTCAAAGATGATATTTTATATTTCTTGTGTATCAGTTGTAATATCTCCTTTTTCATTTCTGATTGAGCTTATTTGGATCCTTTCTCTTCTATCCCTATTTAATCTAGCAAAAGGTCTACCAATTTTGTTTATCTTTTCGAATGAGTAATTTTTTGTTTCATTGATCTTCTGTATTATTCCCTTGTTTTCAAATTCATTTAGTTCTGCGCTGACCTTAGTTATTTCTTTTCTTCTGCTGACCTAGGGTTTGGTTTGATCTACCTTTTCTAGTTTCTTGAGACATGTCATTAGATTGTTAATTTGTTATCTTTCCATTTTTTGATGTAGGCATTTAAGGCTATGAATTTTACCCTTAGGAGTGCTGTTGCTGAATCTCATGGATTTTGATAGGTAGTGTCCCCTTTGTCATTTAATTTGAGGAATCTTTTAATTTTCATAATTAATTTCATCACTCATCCAATGAAATTAACATGGAAATTAAATTAATTTCCATGACTTTGTGTAGATTGAGTGCTTTTCTTGGAGATGATTTCCACTTTTATTCCATTATAGTCTGAGACAATATATGATTTCATTTCTTTTTTTTAAATTTATTGAGACAAGTTCTGTGGCCTAAAATATGATCAATCTTGAGAATGTTCCATGTGCTGATAAGAAGAATGTGTGTTCAGTAGTTTTTGGGTAAAATATTCTTTAAATGTCTGTTAGGCCAACTGTTGTAGAGTCCTATTTAAGTGCAGTGTTTCTTTGTTTATTTTCTGCTTGGATCTACAAGAGTTTTTCCAACATTTTCTTATAGAATTCTTATGGTTTCATACATTACATTTAAGTCCTTTATCCATCTTAAATTAATTTTTGTGAATGGTGAGAGATATGGATCATGTTTCATTCTGATGTATGTGACTATAGAATATTCCCAGCACCATTTATTGGATAGGGATTCTTCTCCCCAGTGTGTATTATTGTCTTCTTTGTCAAATATCAGTTGACTGTATTTGAATGGTTTTATATCTTGGTTCTCTGTTCTGTTCCATTGGTCTATGTCTCCATTTATGTGCCAATACCATGCTGCTTTTGTTACCATATCCTTGTAGTATAGTTTGAAGTCTGGTAATGTGATGTCTCCAGATTTGTTCATTTTGCTTAAGATTGCTTTGTCTATTCAGACACTTTTATGATTCCAAAGCAAGCATGGAATTATTTTTTCTAGATCTGTGAAATATGAAGTTGGTATTTTGAGACGAATTACTTTGAATCTATAAATCACTCTAGGTAGTATGCACATTTAACAATATCAATTCTACTGATACATCAGCATGGTAAGTTTTTCCATTTGTTTGTATCATGTGTGATTTCTTTCCTCAGTGTTTTGTAGTTTTCTTTGTAGAGATCTTTCACCTCCTTGATTAAGTATATTCCTAGGTGTTTTATTTTCTTCATAGCTATTGTGAATGGCATTGAGTCTCTGATTTGATCATCAGCTTGATCATCTTTGGTGTACTCCTTTGTGTACATTGATTTTGTAACCTGAGACTTTGCTGAATATATTTATCAATTTCAGGAGTCTCTTGGTGTAATTTTTGAGGTTTTCTAGATATAAGATCATATCATCAGCAAAAAGCAATAGTTTGACCAACTTTCCCCATTTGGATACTCTTAATTTCTTTCTCTTGCCTGATTGCTCTGGCTAGGATTTCCAGCACTATAATAGAAGTGGTGACAGTGGGAATCCTTTTTTTGTTCCAGTTCTTAAATGGAATGGTTTTAAATTTTCCCCATTCAGTGTGATGCTGGATGTGGGTTGTCATATGTGGTTTTTATAATTTTGTGTTATATTCGTTCTATGCCTTGTTTGTTGAGGATTCTTATCATGAAAGGGTGCTGAATTTTGTCAAATGTTTTTTATACATCTATTGAGATGATCATATATGATCTTTGTTTTTTCTTCTGTTTACGTGGTGAATCACATTATGCATATGAGTACAGGTGTGTTTTCAAAGTAATATATATGCATGTGTGCACTGCTGACTTTTTACCCATAAGGACATATTTTTTTCTTTTTCACAATATTATGATTTCATAGAATTAAATATATTTGACTTTAATTTTGTAAAGCCTATAGTTGAAGCCTATTTTGTTTGGTTCCTGATCTTGAATGCTTTTGTTGTGATTATACTGGCCATGATAACTTCTTTGCTTTCTTTCATGAAAAAAATCTCTGCAGTACCCTGGTACATTGCTTTAAAGATGTCCTAGAAAGCAGAGATATCAGATATATATATAGTTTTAAAAGATAAAATAGATCATAATTCCATATTGATATCTCAAAATCAAATACAATATTATGAAGTTTAATCTAACATAACAGATCACAGATCTCTCCTTTCTAAGTTGAAAATGTCAGTGGTAAAGATCAACTTAAATTAATTTTATTTATCCCATCCACTCACAAAAGAGTCTCAGAATAAAATGAAGGAAAAAATACCAAAAACATTATTACCAAATATAGTTTACAAATTAATATTTAATTTTTTCCCTAAAGTACATATCATTAGAGTTGCACAATCAAGTTACAGTACATTGGAGTCATTTGAACTAATCGGTCTTTGTGTAGTATTGTCACCAGTTGGATACATCATCAGTTTGTTTTATTTCCTCTTCAATTTTAGGGTATTAAAT
>NW_012137525.1:462739-464669 GCF_000956105.1 Propithecus coquereli | reverse complement strand
TGGGAGCAAGCAAGCTGAAACCTGAGGAGTTGAGGCCCCCTGGGAAGGACAAAGGCACACAGCGGGTAGAGAAACAATATGGTGCCTATAGTTCCCAATTGGGTTTGTAGTGATGGGAAGCATTTCAGGGGGGCTAGGAGCCTGGTGCTTTGTTCACAAGAAGTTCCCAGTTCACTGGCAGCAGCAGCTTTTGGGCTCATGGGGGTAGAAAGTCTCTGCAGTGGCTTGGGTATCCACTGACAGTCAGAGAAGTGAGGGTGGGAGAATGAAACTACTCCATCTGTACTTCTCACTGGACTTCAAGCTTCTTAGGTTGATCTTTTCCAATATTTTTCTTCCTCTTGTTCTGCTTCAAAACCCATAGAGTCTCTTGTAGGTTCTGGCACCCTTCCCTCAGAATTACACCTGATCTATGTTTGTTTGTTTGTTTTTTCTCTTTCATGTAAAACTTTTCCTTCTTACTGTGATGCTCTGCAAGCTGGTGTCTCTGTTCAGCCATCTTCAAGTCAACCCAACCAGGTGTTAAATTTTAAATTATATAAAGTGCGTGTTACCAAACTTACATTTGTAAATCAAAGTATATTCTAACAAGTCCAGTTTCTATTTCTGTCCCTTTCATGAATCTACTTAACTGTACGTACTTTCAAAAAAAGTTTCCTTTACATGCACATTATTTAGTATGTAGGAATACTTATGCCTTTGTTCTAATGGTTATATTACAACCATAGCCCCACTCCTTTTCTTTGCAAGAAAAAGTTCACTTCTATGAACAATATTGAAATTTGCTAGTAACCATAGCTTTTCCTATTCCCATTATCTCGTTGTCTCCTCATCATATTTTAAAGATAGAGCAGAGTAAGTGAAAAGAAAGAATATATTTACATATTCATTCATATGTTCATTCAAGTTTTTATTAATTCATTTATCCAACAATATTTATTGAGCACCCCTATGCATAAAGCCCATTCTAAGAACCTGAGAGAGAAAGCTCAATAAGATGAGGCATTTTATTCTAGGTGCTCAGTAATGTGTTTTGTGTATAAGAGAGTCCTTCCTGAGGAGCATTTCAGAGCACATTTAAATAATTCCAGGATTCACAAATCCTTTGTGGAAAAAAAATAACAAAAATGTAATAAATATAATAAAATACCTACCACTGCTAAATTATGTACTATGTGTCAGTTTTTCTAAGACTTTCACATGAATTATATTGTCTCATTTTGATTATTATTGTATAAGGCAGATTTTGGCTTACAAGCAGCAGAAAAAAACTCTTATTTAATTAAAAAAATTGCTTAGGAAAAATTTGTGTGAAGTGCTCAAAGAATTGACAAGTTTAGAGAACAAGTTTGAGAAAATAGGAAAAAACAAGGGTCAAACTTATGGGTTTAAGCATAGTAATCAGAGTCAGGATTAAGCCGTGGTCCTTGTACTTATCTCTCCCCCAAACAGTCCCCTTTCCTGTGATGAATTTGGCCTCAATATCCTCCCCACTTTTGTCACTCCCTCTAGATTTAAAGTCCTGGGGTCAGCCTCTGAGTGGTCAAGCTTTGAAGACATGGTCCCGTCATGTCCATTCTCTGGTACAGGAAGAGAAAATATCTGTCCCCTTAAATTAGATTTGCAAGAGTGAGCAGAGAGAGGAAGGCACTGAGTGGTATGTTCTTATCAAGACTGTGAAGAATTTGCTTAATGATAAATCGAATACCACTAGGAAAAGTAGAAAATAATACAGAAAAACCTAGGAAAATGTCAAAATGTCTACTATGATTAGATATTCATTTGCAGGTAAAAATATTGAAGCATATAGAGATTAAGAAAGTTATCTAATGTGAGTAAACTGGTAAATGCAGGAGCTGAAATTTGAAAAAAAAATGTATATATTTAATTTCAAAGCCCATGTTCTTACAGTGTCACTTTCTATAGGTTT
>NW_012137525.1:457754-459024 GCF_000956105.1 Propithecus coquereli | reverse complement strand
TCTTTGTTTTACTGATTTGCAAGTTTTTCTAATTAACTAATGATATCATCACTTATTCCATTTTGGTTCACAAACATTTTCTTTGAGTCTCAATTTTTCTTCCTCCACCTACCATCAGTTCTTCTCAACTGTAAAATTTTTATCAGTGTATACTCACGGAATTACTACTATCAACTAAAACCAAAACAAGTGTGATGGTTATTTTTGACTGCTACATAGAGTACTCAGATATAGTCATGTGTTGCTTAATGATGGGGATGTGTTGTGAGAAATGCATTCTTCGGCAATTTGTGTGAACATCATAGACTATACTTACACAAACCTAGATGGTATAGCCTATTATTAATACATACCTAAGCTAAAAGGTATAGACTATTGCTCCTAGACTACAAATCTGTCCAGCAAGTTACTGTACTGAATACTGCAGGCAATCATAATAGAATGAAAAATATTTGTGTATGTAAACATAGAAAAATATGGTATAAAAGATAAAAAAGGTATATCTATACAGGGCACTTACCATAAATGGAGCTTGAAGGACTAGAAGCTGCTCTGGATGAGTCAGTGAGTGAGTGGTGAATGATTGTGAAGGATTAAGACATTACTGTACACTACCACAGACTTTATAAACACTGTACACTGCCTGGAATTAATAAAAAAATTAGTAATTTCTCTATGGCCTAACAATGGCTACAATGTCACAAAGCTATAGGAATTTTTCCATTCCATTATAATCTTATGCAATCCCCAAAGTGTATGTGGTCAGTAATTGACTGAAACATCATTATGTGGCACATGACTGTATTCCACTAAACATTATTTCTGAGTATGCCTGTGAGGATGTTTCTGGATGAGATTAGCATTTTAATTGGTGAACTCAGTAAAGCATATTGCCCTCCTCAAATTAAGTGGGCATCATCCAAATTGTTGAAGGCATTAATAAAACAAGAGGTGGAGGAAGGGAAAATTTGCCCTTTATGCTTGACTTCCTGAGCTGGGAAGTCAATCTTCTGACCTTGAAATGAGACTTTCATCATTGGCTCCCATCTTTGCCAAACCTTTGTACTTGGACTGAACTATTCTACTTGCTTTCCTTGGGGGATCCAGTTTGTCAACAGCAGGTCATGGAACTTCTTAGCCTTCAAAATTACCAGAGCCTATTCCTCATGATTTTATATATATGTATAAAATTGGTTTACATATTCTAATAATATTGTAAATACACACACAGACACAATACCATAGTCTAATCTCAATTATATATTTTGAG
>NW_012137525.1:453867-456668 GCF_000956105.1 Propithecus coquereli | reverse complement strand
CTGAATCAGTCCAAATTTATTGATATGGGCCCACTAAGCAGAGATTCTGAATTTAATGTTGCAGTTTGGGTAGTTAGGAAGGGCTCTCACAGTTTGGTTGGTCCACTGACACATGGACCAAAAGCTGGGCCACAATGAGTGGATTATAAATGCTGGGCCTGTCTTGGTTTACTACAGAGGAAGCCATTCAAAAGCTTAGAGAAAATGGAATGTTAGAGTGGATTTATCATTGAAGATTCACTCACCTACCCTGGAGGAGCTAAAAGATACCACTTTAACCCATACTCTGACAAATAAATTGTTAGGGATATCCCAACATCCTTGAAGAGCTCTGTGATCACTCTTCTCTGTAAATCAGACCTCACAGTGGGAATTGCAGTCACTGAATTGGGAAATCTAAATGCAACAAGAAAAATTAGACCCTGGGGTGGTGGCAGGGGCCAAGTGGTGGTCTCAACTCCCTAGGGCAAAGTGGGCATGGTTGCCATTATAAACACCAGAGGCAAGGCAGCAATAAGAACAGTTTGACTCAACACAGATTTATGGTATTGGCTACTTTATCATGGTGTTCCTGGAAGAGAAATATGAAGCCTACTAATTGAACTATTGTATCCAGAAGTCAATAAGCATAAAGTGAGGGACTAACATGCTTTTAGTGGGTAAGGGAGATAGAAATAGATGGGGCTACTATGGCATCCCTGGGAAGTAGAAGAAATGTCAGCAACTGTATACTTATGGATTTCTTCATATATGAGACAAAGAAACCCTCTGTGTTCAACTTACAATTAGCCAGTTATCTATTAATACATTCTTAACTGATAGACTTAGATTTTTTACTTATGTAGAGAGTATTGAATATATTATTGCTGAGAGTGAAACAGCACTAACAAAATATAACACTTACAAATAAGTTGATCCATGATACTGCTGGAATCCTGAGACAACTCCACAAAATAATATAGTAAAACCAAGTTTAATAAGAATAAATGAATGAAACAACATTACAACTTAAATTTCTAACAATGTACAACCTATACTCTAATGCTGAATGAGTTCCATTCTTCTAAAGCCTTCTATTATAATCAAAGATTAATATTTTTGATCTTTTCAACAATTCCAATAACAATTATTGAATGTAAATGTATCACAGTTCAGGCTATCAGAGCCACCTTATAGTTATCTTTTCTTGTGTATGTTTTACCTTTTCTGCCAGATAGAGCTATGGCAAATCGCACGCAGAAGTGTCACTGCTTTCCTCTCTTTTTGCAATGGCAGATACTCCAAGATAATTTTCCTTTAAACCCAAATATAGCCTTATGTTCCTCTTCAACAGAGATATCCAGGCAATTCCTACCAATTTATCCAAGTTGGATTGCTAAATGTAACATAATACCCATGACTGAGCTAGAATATAAGCTCTAAGATATTACGGACTTTTAAAATTTTATCTTTGTTTCCCAGACATAATTTTTTTCTCTTTGTGCATGTGTTCAATTGATTGCCAGTAATAGATCATCCACAAAATAGCATTGCAAGGGAATCCTAACCTACAGTATAAATGTTTTGTAAAACCATAAATATATCACAATGTCTAACACTTTAGGAACAGGCCTGAAAATATCAATAAAGCTTATTTTGTAACTGGATATTTCTGTAAAAATTATACATCCTCAGATCCTTGACCATCCCCTTTTACATAGAAAAATTCTGTTCAGCTGGTGATCTTGGAATTCTTGATTCTTTCTATTAAATTAGCACTGTAAAATCTCTTGTTGAAATAAATCAGTGCAAAATGCACAATAGATTCAGATGAGAATGAGTTGATATGGGAGTGAAGCAAAACCTGTTCTGTTGCTAGTCCATTGTAAAGTCCAATGTCAGACCATGAAGGTGGATTTGTTTTAGAATAATTTACATTAAGCTTGAAGTCAGAAAAAGTGGGTTTGTGGAAATATTATTTTCATTTTACAAAATTATATACCAAAGCTTAGATTGTAAGCCCCAAATCATCTAATTTATGCTAGATCTGAAATATTAACCCATTCTACATCTCATGAATAAGTTTTGCTTTTATAATTTATCATAAATGCTACCATGCAGTTAGTCTAACTAGATTCTATTTTATTTCCTATACACTCTGCCCTTTCCAACTTTTATGCATTTGTGTAAACTTTGTCTTCAGCCTGGAATGCCTCAACCTGTCTAAATCATAGTCATTAGTCACACATCAGTTCATTTCTAGATTTCTATAAGGCTTTATGTACATTTTCAACAAAAGTGACTCTTCTCCATATGACTTAATGTCATTTCCTTAGTATCATTTTAGTACATATTTGTACACAATTTTTTCTGTACTGGCATATGTTATTTGTACGTATTTTAATTTTTACAAAATGGATTGTAAATGCACTAAGCACTCACATGCTTGCTGACCCATTCTTTTATGCATATCTCATACTATTAAGCATTGTGTCTCTCTGTTATTAGTGGCTAGATAAGTAATCTGGTATATTTATCCATTGCTACCTCACAAATTACCCCCAAATTCAGGAGCTTAAAATAAATATTTATTATCTCGTAGTTTCTTTGGATCAAAAATCTGGGAGCATCTTAGCTGAGTGGTTCTGACTCAAGATCTCTCATGAGGTCAGCTGTGGTTCCATGTTATCTGAACACCTGATTAGAAAAGGATCCACTTCCAGACTCGTTGTCCTGGTTATTGACAGGCCTAAGTTTTTCTGCCAGCCATTAGTAAAAGACTTCGGTTCTTTGCCAGAATGGCCTCTTTTGGAACTGCTTGG
>NW_012137525.1:452143-453817 GCF_000956105.1 Propithecus coquereli | reverse complement strand
AATATAGCATTCTTTGAATATAACTTAAATTTAAACTTATTTCATAATATTGACAGTTATAATTATTAGCATCATGATGCTGTGGCAAAGGGCTTTTGAATGTCACATCATCAAGTTTTTTTATGTAACAAGCAAAATTAAAGAAGGGCTTAGAGGGAAGTAGAATAGATTTGGAATTCAGATTTACCACCTACAAATTGTACATTCTGAAAAATTAATAGAATTTCTCTAAAGATTATTCTCTTATCTATAAAATATTTAGCATCCAGGGATATATAAAAAATCATGTAAAATATTAACCTATATACATAATACAAAACAGCTAATATTTTAAGGTACTTTATTAATAATAATTGTTTCCCTTTCCTTTTGTAATTATGTTAAAAATAAATAAGGTAGAAGTTTTAATTTTTTGTGTACATATCTAAAGAAGAACTGAATTGTTTATTATTTTAATTTTTTAAATATATTGGTTATGGCAAATTTAAATCTTGTTATTCCACTTAATACTATTGGGAAGATTGGTACAAAGTGAGGTGTTCTTTACACAATTGAAAACTCAATTTAGAATTTATACTTTTATGAAGTATGAAAGACACTTTAAACATTAAATTTGTAACAATGATTTTTACCTATAAAGTGATTCTTAAAATGGCTTCAATGAGACAATCATGACATTTAAAGTCTTGGAATAATTAAGTCTTTTGTGTAAAGATTAAAAAGGAGGGCAAAAGTATCTATTACATGAGGCAAGAATCATATATCCCACTGAAGGTCAACGGTCACTGGTCACTTTCTAGGGCTTCTTTGGTGAAAATGTTTACCAAAGTTTACTTTCTATATAATCATTAAGCATTACTTATCCTAAGGCAATAAAAACAGAATAAAAACTCAATTTTCAAAGCTTCAATTTAGTCATCGAAGATAATAATAAAAAATCTGATGAGTCTGGCATCATGATACAAAAAAACATTGAGCAATTCTCAGCCCCAAGGGAGACCAAATCTTACAAATCTCCAGTGACAAAGAGTTTTATGGAAGTTCACATCATTTAGCTCTAAAACCACAAGCACCTTGGAGGCAAAATGGCTCTTACTACTCCCTGAAAAGTCTCAATTTTGGACCTCATCTATTTGAAATAATCATTTGGGATTTTGAGATTTAGAGTGAACTATGGAACTCTTGTTTTTCGTGGCCTGGAAAATTGACTAAATAGACATCTTGTTCAGGTGCCAGTAATGAAGAGAGATTGGATTTTTTAATAAAGTAGACTGGTTTCTGAAAAAAAGTAATGGTGTTATTCCCTGAGATGGAGGTGGTTGATATTGTTCTTGTCAGTGAAGGAATTGCAGTAAATTACAAGGACTGGTTCTTTTTGATGATTTCAATCATTATGAACTTAGAAGTTGGGTTCCTTATCGATAGCGTATACTTCATTTTGAATTTAAAAGAGATTTTTTTTTGTTTTTAATTTCAAAGTTTTTAGAGATATTTTCATTTCTTATGTAACTTTAATATTTTTGAAAAATATCACATTCTTTATGTGAAAACTAAGCATATATATAGATACAGACATTTATATAGTGAAAAGTACCCATAATTGCATATTTCAGAAATAAAACCTTGCATTTTGGAATATCTCCTTAGCTTTTTTTCTATGCTTACTTACTCAGT
>NW_012137525.1:448318-450118 GCF_000956105.1 Propithecus coquereli | reverse complement strand
AATTGAGTCTTGGATTTCTGGAATTGGCTCTCTAATCTGATTAGATTTAAAGACACTAATGACTCTTTTTCCAGTAGTGACAAAACCACTGATATTCAATGCATGAACTGGCAATATAGATATACAAAATATCTGTATAATATCTGTATTGGATACCACTAATCAGCCATTTGTAGGAAGAAATGAGGTGAATGACTATCTGTATGATACTTAACACTTTTTGGAAAACGTATTAATATAATCAGGTTGGCTAGTTGCTCCTGATATCACTGGTCAAAATGGTGCAAGAAAAGGATGAGCTAGCTCAGGGATTCAAACTCACAGCTTAAGTGCTGCATAAATGATATAAAGCCTATGTGTGCTCTGAAGGAGAGCCTTATGTCTTGTCACCTCAGGGTTTAGATTGCTAAAAATCAAGTGCAGAATCTCATCCTGGGATTGGCTGAATTATAATGCAAGCTGAACTCCTACCCTTGCAGTATGCTTACTGTTAAAGTGAGGTCATTGATTAGAAAATAATGAATCCTGTAAGTTTGGATGAGACTGTGTAGAAGACCATGATGAAGCAGGGCACATCAAACCTCTAAATTCTGATGAGTCTCCTTTGCCAGTGGGAGTGACCTTTCAATCCCTAATAAAATTGGCCTCCTCACTCCAGTGGAAGAGACTCTCTGCTCTCAGTGGCTTCTGCTTGCCCACTCTCAGCTTGTTCCTACCTGTCTGAGGGGGTTACCCTGCATTGCCTGAGGAAACTGTAATGGTGTCCTAAGGCAGTTGCCCTGCAAGGGAGTGCTGATTCTCTGGATCTACCCCCTTTGCCCGTCTTTTCTTCTAAACCTGTGGCTAGACTCAAGTCCCACAGGTCCTTAAAAAAAGTGTGACCCATGAGAACGTACACTAAACTCCAAAAGAATTAATCAATTTTTTAAATTTATATAGACATAAATCCAGGGAACATATGTGGCAATGTATACTAAAGGTGTTATACAACGATAAAAGGAATGTACAGCTGAATCAGTCCAAATTTATTGATATGGGCCCACTAAGCAGAGATTCTGAATTTAATGTTGCAGTTTGGGTAGTTAGGAAGGGCTCTCACAGTTTGGTTGGTCCACTGACACATGGACCAAAAGCTGGGCCACAATGAGTGGATTATAAATGCTGGGCCTGTCTTGGTTTACTACAGAGGAAGCCATTCAAAAGCTTAGAGAAAATGGAATGTTAGAGTGGATTTATCATTGAAGATTCACTCACCTACCCTGGAGGAGCTAAAAGATACAACTTTAACCCATACTCTGACAAATAAATTGTTAGGGATATCCCAACATCCTTGAAGAGCTCTGTGATCACTCTTCTCTGTAAATCAGACCTCACAGTGGGAATTGCAGTCACTGAATTGGGAAATCTAAATGCAACAAGAAAAATTAGACCCTGGGGTGGTGGCAGGGGCCAAGTGGTGGTCTCAACTCCCTAGGGCAAAGTGGGCATGGTTGCCATTATAAACACCAGAGGCAAGGCAGCAATAAGAACAGTTTGACTCAACACAGATTTATGGTATTGGCTACTTTATCATGGTGTTCCTGGAAGAGAAATATGAAGCCTACTAATTGAACTATTGTATCCAGAAGTCAATAAGCATAAAGTGAGGGACTAACATGCTTTTAGTGGGTAAGGGAGATAGAAATAGATGGGGCTACTATGGCATCCCTGGGAAGTAGAAGAAATGTCAGCAACTGTATACTTATGGATTTCTTCATATATGAGACAAAGAAACCCTCTGTGTTCAACTTACAATTAGCC
>NW_012137525.1:442625-443148 GCF_000956105.1 Propithecus coquereli | reverse complement strand
TTATGTCACATAATTGTGTAGTTTTCCATGGGTAATTTTCTGGGTTTTGGAATAACTTCCTTGACCATTGACTTAACTGCTGCTAAACTTAATTGCTCTTCTACTTTTATTCATTCAACTTAGTAGTAAGTTAAAAAACTAGAAAACAACAGCCCTCATGAACATAAATGCAAAAATCCCCCAGAAAATATTAGCAAACCAAATCCAACAGCACATCAAAAAGATAATTTGCCATAATCAAGTGGACTTCATTCCAGAGACTCAAGGATGGTTCCAAATACACAAATCAATAAATGTGACTCACCACACAAACAGAATTAAAAACAAAAAACTACATGATTACCTCAATAGATGCAAAAAAAGCATTCAATAAATTCCAGCACCACTTCATGATGAAAACCCTCAACAAATTAGGCATAGAAGGAACATACCTCAAAATAATAAAAGCCATATATGACAAACCAACAGCCAACATCATACTGAATGGGAAAAAGTTGAAAACATCCCCCCCTAAAAACTGGAA
>NW_012137525.1:442056-442575 GCF_000956105.1 Propithecus coquereli | reverse complement strand
TTAATTAAACTACAAAGTTTATGCACAGTGAAGGAAAAATTAATGGAGTAAGTAGGCAATCTATAGAATAGATGGAAATATTTACAAATTATACATCCAACAGAGGACTAATGTGCAGAATATACAAAAAAAATTGAAATAAATCAGCACACACAAAAAAACCCCAAATAACCCCATCAAAAAGTGGGTTAAAAACATGAATGGAATCTTTTTTCAAAAGAAGATAGACAAATGGCCCATAACCCTATGAAAATATGCTCAATATCACTAATCTTCAGGGAAGTATAAATTAAAACCACAATGAGATACCACATTACCTCTATCAGAATGGCTATTATTAGACAATCAAAAAACAATAAATGTTGGAATGGATGCAGTGAAAATGGAACACTTATACACTGCTGGTGGGACTGTATATTAGCACTGCTTCTATGGAAAACAGTATGGAGATTCCTCAAAGAACTAAAAGTAGACCTACCATTTAATCCAGCAATCCTGATACTGGGTATCTACTCCAAG
>NW_012137525.1:441377-442006 GCF_000956105.1 Propithecus coquereli | reverse complement strand
ATGTATTCTTTCTCCAATATAATTACTACAAAGAAAACTTAAATTGGTAATAAGAGGCTAAATGCTTGGGACAATACTACTGATGGATGAGTAGCAGATAATGATAAATGAATCTAATTCTCAATTCTGTCAAAGAAATAAATCACTAATGTCATCAATTTCATTAATATATTAACATTCTACTCAACCAATATACCTCTTACTTGTCTTTTAAAAGGAAGCCTGTTCATTTTATTCATTTTTGTCTTGAGCTTTATGGAACTGGAAAACTATTATTAATTGTGGTCATTCTACATGGGAAAGCTTTTTGGTAGATATTACTTATTGGGGACTGGCCTTGTTTTCTGACTACATAGTCAGTCATCCTTGAGGTGATAAAAACAAATTTCTCTGAAAAATAGACACAGTTCCTGGAAAATACGTGACATAACGAATTCTAACTTTCTTATAGGGTGTCTAAACAGAGACAAGGAAAACAGCTGGTTTATACAGAGGTGAAAATAGTCATACATGAGGTGCTGCTGTATGAAAGCAAAATGAAAGATACTGAAAAGTAGAAGTTACCTATGTAACCTACACCTAAAACTTGAACAATTCTAAAGTGAGATAATATCTTGTTTAAACACTTA
>NW_012137525.1:440513-441327 GCF_000956105.1 Propithecus coquereli | reverse complement strand
GCTAAGTAAAAATAAATATCACTCAAATTGTTTACTCCTAATAACATTGTACATACTACTTTATTATTTCATATAGGGGATTGTTTTCTCATTTAAAATTATTTTTAAACAACTCCATAATGTTTTCTATGCATCAGTTAAGTACCTTTGTATTTAATGCAGGAAAAATTCCTTAACTTTGGGGTCTTGCTCTGTGCATTAAATTTCATTTGTAAATGCTTCACTGAACAGTGTTTTTCAAATATAATCCACATATAGTAATCATTTTTAAAATATAATTTTTCATAGTTATGACCCATCTGCTCAATACTGATAAGAAGTTCAATAAAGTAGGCTGTAAAAATCAATGCTGTTAAATGTTTATTAATTATCCAACACATTGCTCGGCTTACTGAGCACATTTAATGCCCCAATGCATATTTCAAGGTATATATGGAAATTTTGCACTTAGGTTTAAAGATACATTTTAAGCATTTAAACACTTTCAGCTGTGTTCTCTTAATCCAAATTTATAAGCATTACACTTATTCCATTTAATCTGATCTTTCATTGATGATACAGTTTCTCTGAAGGTAAGGCAGACAATTTCTATCTGAGGAAGAAAATCTTAAAAGTACATCGTACATTAAAAACCACTGAAGCATAATAGGCTAAGCTGCACATGGACCAGATTTCAACATTTGCCAAAATTACCAGTAAATTTAAGACTCATTCTAATTTTCTCATCCATTATTTTAAACTCCAGTAGCACCAGGAACTGATTTAATCAGTTAGTGAGATGTGCAGCATTCAGGTCAAGTAGATCAGCACAAAA
>NW_012137525.1:435944-437631 GCF_000956105.1 Propithecus coquereli | reverse complement strand
CTGATAATACCAAGTTGAAAATATAGGTAGAGTAATTGAATACTAAATTTGAAGAAGTTTTAAGTTCATTGTCATCAATTTATTTCACCGGCATTTTCCTTTATGAGTATGCAAGAGAGTGATATATGATTAAAATCTGGGTCTAAATTAGTTTCAAAGATATCTTTCACTAAATGTAAAATGGAAATTTTAAGTGACAAGAGAGGATTTATTTAGTAAAATTGGCAGTCCTTTTTCATTAGTGGTGTTATCTACTTGTTGATTTGTAACCACAGCAGGAATTAGAGTTCCTTTGCTGGGCAGTTTTGGTTTGCGATCTTTTATAAGACTGTAGTCAAAACATTGCCTGAGACTGGAGTCATCTGAAAGTTGACTAGAGTCAAATGAGTTGCTTCCAAGGTGGCTCACTTACATGAATGGCAAGTTGGTACTGATAGTTAGCAGGAAGCCTCATGTATTTCCCACAAGGGGCTCTACACAGCTTCAGGAGTATCCATGGTGGCTGATTTCCCTCAGAACAGGCCACTCAAGAGACTTAGACTCATTGCCACCTCTGTCACATTTTATTAATTAGCACTTATTTAGAAATCAGTCTCACCTTTTTGTAAGAAGGAGAGTTGGGGAATATATGTACATATTTTAAAACCACAATGTAGTACTTAACATAGTTCAATGAATCCATGATACTATCACATCTAAGAAAAACCATTAGTTTATTTACTACAGTGTTAAGTGCCATATATGACAAACCAACAGCCAACATCATACTGAATGGGAAAAAGTTGAAAACATCCCCCCCTAAAAACTGGAAAAAGACAAGGATATCCACTGTCACCATTTCTATTCAACATAGTACTGGAAGTCTTAGCCAGAACAATCAGACAAAACAAAGAAATGAAGGGAGTCTAATCAGAAGAGAGGAAAGAGGAGGTCAAACTATTCCTCTTTGTCAATGATATGATCTTATGTCTATAGAACCCTAAAGATTCCCTGGAAAATACGTGACATAACGAATTCTAACTTTCTTATAGGGTGTCTAAACAGAGACAAGGAAAACAGCTGGTTTATACAGAGGTGAAAATAGTCATACATGAGGTGCTGCTGTATGAAAGCAAAATGAAAGATACTGAAAAGTAGAAGTTACCTATGTAACCTACACCTAAAACTTGAACAATTCTAAAGTGAGATAATATCTTGTTTAAACACTTACAGAAATTGACTAATATACCAGACTCTAAAAATTAATGTAAGTTTAAATGCAGAGCTTTAGGATTGCTTCAAAATTTCTATTGAAGATTTCATGAACTACAACATTTGAGTGTTTCCCATAAAACTGATAGAAATGGGAATGTCAAATAATAAATAATAGATCAAATCAAAATAATGATCTTAAGTTAGCTTAAGGTAATGTTAATGATATTTGATCTTAAACTCCTTCAATTTGTAAACAAAATTTACTATAGCATTTAGTTAAAACTTTTAGTTTTCATAGATGGCAAACAAGAGAATGCTTCTATTTAGTATATATGATCCATTAATTTTATGTATGCATGTATGAATTCACTCAGTCATTTGATAAATATTTATTCCACACCTACTATGTCCAGGGCAATTGTGGCATATGACAAAGTCACTGGTCTTTACATTCTGGCAAGTATAATTGTAATTAATAAACAGACATATTCAT
>NW_012137525.1:433039-433469 GCF_000956105.1 Propithecus coquereli | reverse complement strand
GCTCCAAAGAAAATAAAATACCTACGGATATATCTAACCAAGGAGGTGAAATATCTCTGCAAGGAGAACTACAAAACATTGATGAAAGAAATCATATACAGCACAAACAAATGAAAAAAATATTCCATGTTCATAGATTGGAAGAATCAATGTTGTGAAAATGTCCATGCTGCCCAAAGTGACTTACAGATTCAATGCAATTTCCATCAAAATACTGACATCATTTTTCACATATCTAGAAATTACAATCCCAAATTTCATATGGAGGTCAAAACAGCCCAAATAGCCAAAGCAATCCTAAGCAAAAAGAACAAATCTGGAGTCACCACATTACCTGACTTCAAATTATACTACAAATCTATAGTAACCAAAACAACATGATACTGGTAAAAAGGCAGACACATAGACCAATGGAACAGCATAGAGAATG
>NW_012137525.1:430203-430884 GCF_000956105.1 Propithecus coquereli | reverse complement strand
AAAAAAGAAGGGAGATGAGAATTATGAACCTCAGCAAATAGGTGGATGGTGGAGCCCTATACTGAGATGCAGAACACTAAGGAGGACATAAATTAACCTTTATTTGGGGCATAAGAAGTTTGAGGTACCCAATGAGCATCTAAGTAAAGATTTTCATTTTTAGATAAACATTTGAAATGGAAAGGCCATGTTCAAGCTGTTGATATAATTTTGGTGGTCTTCTATGTATGGATATATTTAAAGCCATGAAAACACAGGGTCACTAAAGAGGGAGTTTTGATAGAGAAATGAAGAGGATGAAGACTGAGCCCTGAGGCTCTTCAACCTGTAGAGGGAGAGAATCCAACTAAGATTACCAAGGAGAAGAACATGGCAATATAGGAGAAGAACCATAGAAATATGGTATTCCAGAAGCCAAGTGAAGTATTCAAGATGACATTGTAGCTGTGGCAAATGATGATGAAAAGACAAGTTTTATTTCCTCACTTCAAGCATGTTTTTGAAACACAATTCTTAATGTTTGCAATAATGTCCCATCATTGTCTGCACCGTAATTTAACCATTCCCCTAAAGCTGAATTTTAGTTTTCATTTGTTAATGTTGCTCTTGCAAATAACATGACAGTAACCTAATAACGTTTTTTACTGAAGAGATGGATTATTCAGTAGATAAAATATCATG
>NW_012137525.1:425208-425760 GCF_000956105.1 Propithecus coquereli | reverse complement strand
AATAAAGACAGCATACAATTAAAGGCAGATCTCTTTAACTTTCAAGTATCACACAAATGAAAACTTTTTAGAACAAGCTTTTTTTTTTTTTAAACAATGGGCTCTTTTAGGAATAATTGTTTTTACCAAAGAAAATGTGCATGTTCTGACACCTAGCAACTCAAATTGCCATGATATCAAATAAGATGTTTTAACAAGATAACCAAATTAATTGAAGAAACTAATTACATCGCATTGAATTCAAAATACACAACTAGGAGGAACACTGGATTTTGTAGCTGGCATTTTGCTCTATTTTAGGAACAAACTGAAGTACTGTTGAAGATCAATAAACCATTCAGTTTTGTTTTGGAGAAGAGTTGATTTTTCTTTTACAAAAGGAGTACCAAAACTATATATCGTCATTTCTTGAATGAAATATTAATTTAAAGTTTTAGGCAAAAATTAGCTTAAGTTTATTTGCCAGTATCATTCTTATTGGAGAAGTTATTCTGACAATCCCAATATATGAGATTGGGAATATCTCTGTAATGACAACAACAGCAACAATAA
>NW_012137525.1:422166-422683 GCF_000956105.1 Propithecus coquereli | reverse complement strand
TGGAATCTGGAAGTAAGCATAAAAGAAGAGAGTGATGATCAGTGACCTGTCCTTATCCCTGCACCAATGGCTGTCTTCCGTCATCTTGTATTCACTTCTTTTGGATCTCTCAGGTTACAATGCTAGCTTCAGAATTCCTGCTTATATAAGAATAATTTAGCCAAAGTATGTGTGGCAATAATGTAAGGAAATTTAGCATTAGGATTTATGCAGTGATAAACAACAGAAGTGTTAGGAGTATTAACTTGAAGTATTTGTTTTGTTAATTCCTGGCTGTCTAACATTAGAAAAGAGGCTTCTGCTCTTTGAGTCTCAGTTTCCTTATGTGACATGAAAGAAATTGTTCCAGATGGGCTCTAAGTTTCTTTAAATCTCTAATATTCTATGAGCTTATGGTAAATATATGTGGATATAAAATACATATGATCTCAAAATTTTATCCGTAGTTTCTATTTACTCCAGATAACTAAGAAAGCAAAAATACTAACTTCTATAGCTGCATTAATTTTAACCTACA
>NW_012137525.1:407341-409046 GCF_000956105.1 Propithecus coquereli | reverse complement strand
TATTTGTGTGTGGAATAGAGAGGAAATGAGAAGTGCAAGATGGGCCATTGTGAAATTAGTAATCTTTATGTGGAGAGCCTGTAGACAGTTGGATATATGAGTCTGGTGTTTAGATAGGTCTGGTTTAGAGACACAAATTTGAAGTTATTGACCCACACATGACACCTAAAGAATAATACTTGAAGATATAACCAAAAATGAGGTGAATAGAAGAGAAGACCAAGAATTGAACACTAAAGAAAAGACTAGTGCAAGGGATTAGTGAGGTAGGAGAAAAATGTGGTAGCCTAGAAGCAAATTGAAGCAATACTGTATAAAAATGAGGAGGTAGTTAACAACTCTGTCAATTGCTGTGATTGGTTAAGTACCATCAGAACTAAGAAATGAATAATTGGTTTATCAATATAGGGATCACTTTTTCCACATGAAATTTATGTACTCATTGAAAAATTTTTATTTTATTGTGGGATAAGACCACTTGACATTAAGTTAATCCTCTTAACACATTTTTAAGTGTGGAGTACAGTGTTGTTGATTATAGGTCCAATGCTTTATATTAGCAGTCCCCAACCTTTTTGGCACCAGGGGCCAGTTTCATGGAAGACACTTTTTCCATAGACTGGTGGGGGAGGATGGTTTAGGGATGATTCAAGTGCATTGCATTTATTGTGTGGTCAAATTCCTCTGCTAATAATAACCTGTATTTGCAGCCGATCTGCAGCACTAGCATCACCACCTCAGCTCCACCTCAGATCATCAGGCATTAGATTCTCATAAGGAGAATATAACCTAGATCCCTCGCATGCACAGTTTACAGCAGGGTTTGTGCTCCTATGAGAATCTAATGCTGCCACTGATCTGACAGGAAGCAGGGCTTATGTGGTGATGTGAGCAATGGGGAGTGGCTGTAAAGACAGATGAAGTTTTCCTTGCTCTCCTGCTGTTTGCCTCCTGCTGCTCTGGCCTGTGCCTAACAGGCCATGGACCAGTACTAGTCCACAGCCTGGGGTCTGGGGACCACAGCTTTATAGCATATCTCTAGAAATTATTTATCTTATTTAACTGATATGTTATGCTCATTGATTAGTATCTTTCCCCTTCCCTCAACTCGCCCCTAGCACTGTTGGATTTGATGAATTTCACTAATTTAGATGCTTCATATAAGTGGAATCATAGAGTATTTGTCTTTGTGTGACTGGCTGATTTAATTTAGTATAATGTGCACAAGGTTCATTCGTTGTTGTTGTATATTACAGAATTTCATTTTTTAAGGCTTAATAATATTACATTGTACACATATGCATGCACACACACATTTTCTTTACCATTCATCTGTCCGTGAACATATAGTCTCTTCCCACAACCTGGCTCTTCTGAATAGTGCTGCAATAAGCATGGATGTGAAACTATCTCTTTAAAATCTTGATTTCAATTCATCTGGGTAAATATCCAGGCTTAGGATTACTGGACCATATTGCATTTCTAAATTTAATTTTTTTTAGAAACCTCTGTACCATTTTCCACAATGGGTGCACCATTTTGCATTCCCACCAACAGTGTGTAAGGGTTCCTATTTTTCCAATTCCTTGTCAAAACCTGACTCTTTATATTTATGGTAGCCATCACAATAGGGTGTGAGGGGACATCTCATTATTGCTTTGACATGTATTTCCCTAAGGATTGGTGACATGGAGCATTTTTTTTT
>NW_012137525.1:405910-407291 GCF_000956105.1 Propithecus coquereli | reverse complement strand
TGTCATTGTTCTTATTTATTTGCCTCTGCGTATGTTGTAAATTGCACAATACATTATTATTACTTTGGTAGTCAATTGTTCTTCACTAAAATTAAGATGAATAAAAAAGATTTTTAAAAATTACACATTAGCTATTTCTAGTGATTCTTTATTCCTTTGCATATACCCAAGATATTATGTGAAATCACTTCACTCAAACCTGAAGAACCTCCTTTAAAATATTGTTTTGTATAGTACAGATCTGATTATGGCAAATATTCTCAGCTTACATTACCAGAATAACTTTTAAATAAGTAGTGTGCTTAACTTTCTAGGATAAGAGTTCACTCAAGACCCTCTTTTTGATAATTGTACTCCGGGAGACAGGCAGAATTAAATTACTCTTTTTTTTTTTCATAGTATCAAGGAGAAACAGAATGGCATTTATAACCTTTATCATAAAGAAGTTGATTACATACTATATGCAGGAATTATGCTGGGCATTTAAAAATATAATGCTGTTGAATTTAGAGCTTTTGTTATACATACTATTTTTTTCTAGTATTTATTGTTATTTCATAATCTTTTATAAGAAATGTTAATTTTGTGGCTTGTTTTTCAGCTATATATAGAGAAAAATATTTTAACTTTCAATTGCTGTTAGCTCTGAAAATTATCTTTTCCATTTTTATTTTTATAAGGAAACTTTATTTTTAAGGTAATAACACTCATTGCATTTGTCATACATAAATAAGCAAATATACACAATTGCACTATTTTTAAAAAATCTAATATATGGGGCTTGCAGTGAATTTTTCAGCTTCTTGAACCTATGTTTATTAAAATTGTCAAACAAGGAATTCTATTAAAAGGTATAGCATTAGATTACTCACAAAGGCTAATGGTTAAATTTTCTTAGCTCTTGTTTAGTTATTATGTTATAAAGTCTAGAACTGCAAAAATAAACATTTATTTGTAGTCATAATAACTACCACGTTCTACCATAGTGTCTAATCACGTATATAATTAACTGAAATAACAAGTTCACAAATATCTATTTGCAGCACAATTTTTGCTAGATAGAAGCTGTTAAAGTGCAAAGCCCCATACTGTTGCAAATAGTACTAATATGAAATATCTTTTGACGCTTTTAACCTCTATTAAGAAAAAGAAGCAAAAATGCAAAATATTAATGCATTTATGAAATTTTTCTTTCTACCAAAAATAGATTTCTGTGTTCTATTGAAAGTGCAAAGCCCCATACTGTTGCAAATAGTATTAATATGAAATATCTTTTGACGCTTTTAACCTCTATTAAGAAAAAGAAGTAAAAATGCAAAATATTAATGCACTTATGAAATTTTTCATTCTACCAAAAATAGATTTCTGTGTTCTATTGAAA
>NW_012137525.1:394255-394705 GCF_000956105.1 Propithecus coquereli | reverse complement strand
AAAATTTTTTCTTAGTACTGTTCTTGCTGCATCCCTTGCATTTTGGTATATTGTATTTTCATTTTCATCTGTCTTGATCTATCTTGATGAATGTTCCATGTGCTGATGAGTAGAATGCATATTCAGTAGCTTGTGATAAAATGTTCTGTGAATGTCTGTTAGGCTTATTTCTTCTAAAGTATCAGTTAAGTCCACTGTTTCTTTTTTATTTTCTGCTTAGATGATCTGTCCAGTTCTGTCAGTGGAATGTTGAAGTCTCCAGCAATAGTGATGCTGCTGTTTATCTCTCTATTTAGATCTAGTAGCCATGTTGCTCATCTGACTGAATTATTTCTAATAACTTGTTTTGGTGTTTGCTCATCTTTTCTTCTCCTTGATCTTGTCTTCTTCTGAGCCACTCCAGTAAATTATTTACTTCTGTTATGTTTTTCAGTTTTATAATTTCTATTT
>NW_012137525.1:390329-394205 GCF_000956105.1 Propithecus coquereli | reverse complement strand
TGTATAATGCAGTTCTGAGTATTTCCTGTAGGATAGGTCTGGTCATGATAATTTCCCTCAATGTTTGCTTTTCTGGAAAAGTCTTTATTTTCCCAACAATTATGAAACTACTTTTGCAGGGTACAAAATTATAGGTCGGCAGTTATTCTGTTTAAGAAGACTGAGAATGAGGCCCTAATCCCCTCTAGCTTATAAGGTCTCCACTGAGAAGTCTGCAGATAGCCTGATGGATTTTCCTTTGTAGATTAGTGGTTGCTTTTGTCTTGCTGCTTGTAGAATTTTCTCCTTCACTTTTACTTGAGCCTGGTTGATTACCATTTGTCTTCGAGATGTCCTGATTGCTATGATTCTTCCCGGTGTTTGATGATCATCTTTTATCTGGACATCTGAATCTCTGACAATACCAGGGAAGTTTTCCTCAATAATTCCCTTGAATAGATTTTACATGCTTTTTTCTCTTTCTTCTTCTCCCTCAGGCATACCTATAATTCATAAATTAGCTTGATTTTCATAATCTAATATTTCTCTAAGTGATTGTTCAGTCTTCTTTATTCTTTTTTCTGCATCTTTGACTGACCAGGTCAGTTTGAAAGCCTTGTCTTCAAGCTTTGAGATTCTTCTGCTTGGCCTAGCCTCTTGTCAAAGCTTTCTGCTGTAGTTTATAATTCCCTAATGGCTCTCATTTCTTTAAATTGTGTTTTATCCATGGGTGCACCATTTTGCATTCCCACCATCTGTGTGTAAGGGTTCCTATTTTTCCAATTCCTTGTCAAAACCTGACTCTTCATATTTATGGTAGCCATCACAATAGGGTGTGAGGGGACATCTCATTATTGTTTTGGCATGTATTTCCCTAAGGATTAGTGACATGGAGCATTTTTTTTTTTTATTAATTTGCTGGCCATCAGTATATTTTCTTTGGAGAAATGTTTATTCAAGTCCTTAGCCTCATCAGGTTATTGGGGTTTTTTGTTTTGTTTCGTTTTGTTTTGTTTTGCAGCTGAGTTATAGAGTTCTTTCTATAATTTAGAGATTAATCTCTTATTAGATATATGGTTTGCAAATTATTCTCCCATTCTGTAAATTGTCTTTTTATACTATTTATTGTTTTCTGTGCAGGCACTTTTTAGTTTAACATAGTCCTTTTTATTTATTTTTTTAGGTTACCTGTGATTTTAGTATCATATCTCTGAAACTTTTGGCAAAACCAATGTCGTAAGGCTTTCCCCCCATATTTTTTTCTAGTAGTTTTGTAGTTTCAGACTTTCCATTTGTACCTTTAATCCATTTTGAGTTAACTTTTTTATCCATTCAGCCAACCTAGGGCTTTAGAGTGGAGAATTCAGACCGTTAGTGTTGAGAGATAGTATTGATATGTTGGTTGCTGTTCTGTTTGTCATTTTGGGTAGCACATTATTGCTTTGTTTTCCCTCTTGTGCTATACTTTTATATGAGCTATGAGCTTTAGCTTTTGGGTGATTTTACATTGTGCTGATCCATGTATAATGCAGTTCTGAGTATTTCCTGTAGGATAGGTCTGGTCATGATAATTTCCCTCAATGTTTGCTTTTCTGGAAAAGTCTTTATTTTCCCATCAATTATGAAACTACTTTTGCAGGGTACAAAATTATAGGTCGGCAGTTATTCTGTTTAAGAAGACTGAGAAGGAGGCCCCAATCCCCTCTAGCTTATAAGGTCTCCACTGAGAAGTCTGCAGATAGCCTGATGGATTTTCCTTTGTAGATTAGTGGTTGCTTTTGTCTTGTTGCTTGTAGAATTTTCTCCTTCACTTTTATTTGAGTCTGGTTGATTACCATTTGTCTTCGAGATGTCCTGATTGCTATGATTCTTCCCGGTGTTTGATGATCATCTTTTATCTGGACGTCTGAATCTCTGACAATACCAGGGAAGTTTTCCTCAATAATTCCCTTGAATAGATTTTACATGCTTTTTTCTCTTTCTTCTTCTCCCTCAGGCATGCCTATAATTCATAAATTAGCTTGATTTTCATAATCTAATATTTCTCTAAGTGATTGTTCAGTCTTCTTTATTCTTTTTTCTGCATGTTTGACTGACCAGGTCAGTTTGAAAGCCTTGTCTTCAAGCTTTGAGATTCTTCTGCTTGGCCTAGCCTCTTGTCAAAGCTTTCTGCTGTAGTTTATAATTCCCTAATGGCTCTCATTTCTTTAAATTGTGTTTTATCCTTTCTTACATTATCTATCTCTTTAGTGAATTTTTCTTTTTTTATTTATGTCCCGAAATATTTTTTTGCCTTTTTTGTGTTGGTTTTCAACTTTTTCTTCTATTCCATTGATATTATTTGCCATCTATACTCTGAATTTCATTTCTGACATTTTCACAATTTCCTTTTGCTTGGGGTCCCTTCCTGTGGATCTGTTGTGATCCTTAGATGGTATCACTTTGTTTTTCATGTTGTCAGAATTGTTTGGTTGGTTTCTTCTCATCTGAAACCTCTTCTCTCTGATCAATGCAGAGATATTTTCAGTGCTTGCTGTCCTTTGCTGGGAACTGTCTTACTTGGTGAGAAGAAGGAACGGTCCCTAGTTTGCACTTTTGTGTCCTACTCCAGAGGATTGACCTGGCAGGAGAGGGGCAGATACACTAACAGCCTGTAATGTAGCTGTTCTCCTGTGTCATCTTATTCCTCTGTGGTTGTCACATTCCTAGCTAATGTTCAGGAGTATTCATATAGAGTTTTGATTGGTCCTCAGGCCACTATTGGAAGCCCAGGAAGGGGAGTTGGTGAGTCTCTCTCCACAGAGGCTGGTGGTGTGGGAGTTTCTTCTGCTTGGGCCTCCCTGCAGTGTTAGCAGTGGTGGGTTGGTGAGACTATTTATGTGGTGGCCCCACAAGTCAGGACCGTGAGCATTTGCTCTTCTTAGTTCCAGGGGCAGCAGCATGTGGGGATGGGGGGGGTGCCATTTCAGATGAGTGTTTTTGTGGCTGTGGCAATGTGTGAGGGGCAGTGCCATGATGACTGTGGAGTGTAGGGCATGGTTGGGTTTGCTGATGTGTATGGTATGCTATGCCGCTGAGCTTGCAGGACCACTGGAGTGCATGGGGTGTGGAACTACAGCAGGTAGATGGATGGTGGGATCTTGATTAGCACCTGATTGTGTCATAGGACCATTACAGGCTCTTGGGCAGGTCAGAGGATGTTGTCCTGTATTGAATATGCAGATAACTTTGGTTAGTATGAATATTTTAACAATATTAGGTCTTCAAATCCATGAAGACAAAATGCCTATTTTTTTTTTTTGTCTTCATTGAATCCTTCCCTCAATATTTTGTAGTTTTCAGTGTACAGGTCTTTCACCTCCTCAGTTAAGTTTATTCCTAAATATTTTACTCTTATTGGTGCTATTGTAAATGTGATTTTCTTCATTTACCTCTTAGATGGCTCTTTGCTAGTATAGAGAAATGCAACTGTTTTTTGAATGTTTAATTATATCCTGAAACTTTACTGAATTTGTTTATTCATTGTACCTTTCTTTAGTGGAGTCTTCAGGGTTTTCTATTGATAATTTCATGTCATTTGCCAAGAGGGACGATTTTACTTCTTTCATTTTCTTGCTCTGTCTCAAATTTTAAGTACTATGTTGAGTAAAAATTGTGACAAAGAACGTGTGCCTGGTTTTTGATATTAGAGGAAAACTCTCAATTATTCATCACTGAATATATTAGCTGTGGGCTTTTCAGATATTGCTTTTATTATGTTGAGATACTCTCCATATATTCCTACTTCATGAAGAGTTTTTATTATGAAAGAGTGTTGAATTTTGTTAATTTTTTTTCTGCATCTATTGAGATGATAATGTAATTTTTATCCTTCTTTCTGTTACTGTAGTGTATCCT
>NW_012137525.1:387817-389614 GCF_000956105.1 Propithecus coquereli | reverse complement strand
TAACTTTGGGCTTACTTTTTTCTTTTTCTAGTTCTTTGAAGTGTAAAATTAGGTTGTTTACTTCATATCTTTCTTGTTTTTAAATATAGATGTTTATCCCAAGAAAATTTTTTCTTAGTACTGTTCTTGCTGCATCCCTTGCATTTTGGTATATTGTATTTTCATTTTCATCTGTCTTGATCTATCTTGATGAATGTTTCATGTGCTGATGAGTAGAATGCATATTCAGTAGCTTGTGATAAAATGTTCTGTGAATGTCTGTTAGGCTTATTTCTTCTAGAGTATCAGTTAAGTTAAGTCCACTGTTTCTTTTTTATTTTCTGCTTGGATGATCTGTCCAGTTCTGTCAGTGGGGTGTTGAAGTCTCCAGCAATAGTGATGCTGCTGTTTATCTCTCTATTTAGATCTAGTAGCCATGTTGCTTATCTGACTGAATTATTTCTAATAACTTGTTTTGGTGTTCGCTCATCTTTTCTTCTCCTTGATCTTGTCTTCTTCTGAGCCACTCCAGTAAATTATTTACTTCTGTTATGTTTTTCAGTTTTATAATTTCTATTTGGTACTTAATATTTTTATTTCTTCCTTGAATTTCTCACTTTGGTTATGCATTTTTCTCTTGGCCTCAGTGAATATCTTCATAACAATCATTTTGAATTCTCTCTCAGGTAAATCATTTTACTGTATTTCATTAGGATTTATTTCTGAAGATTTATCTTGTTCCTTTGTTTGGAACACCCCAATTTGATTTTTCATTTTTCTTGACTGCCTGTGTTGGTGTTTGCACAATACACAAAGTTGGAGAATCTTCCATTCTTCATAGATCAGCCATGTACAGGAGAAGACCCATACCAATAGCCCCAGCAAAATTTGCTGGGGACATCTACCAACTCTTTTCCTTTCCGTGGTAAGAGCTGGGATTTTTCAAGCTCTGTGCTAAGTTAGGGGAAAGGGCTAGCATTTACCAGCCTAAGCTATAGTCTCCATTCTCTCCCAGAGCCTCCGAGCTCCAAGACTGGAAAGATAGATGCCATATCTCTTGGAAATTCCGGAGAAGTTGTGGCACTGGAGGCACAGATCAACTCTTTCCTCCCAGGGAGAAGTTGAGATATGAAATTGTTTTATCTGCTTGCTCTGTGCTGAACAGATTGGATAAGCTATGACATCTACCAGCCCAAGTCACCATCTCTGTTCTCCCCCAGGTGGCTAGACTGTGCTAAACTGTCAGAGCACCAAGATTAAGAAGAGATAAATCAGTCCTCTGGAGGGACCCCTCAAAAAAGTTAGGGAATTGTATACATGAACCAGCTCTTTCTCTTCTCTGGGAAAACCTGGGACATAAGGATCTTTTCTTGACCATATGATGGTGTGCTGGGTATAGGGATTCTGCTAAGAGGGTTTCCTGAATTGGTCTACTGATTTTAGAGAGTCTAGTTTGCATTTGCCTAGGGTGCAAGAGAGACTTTCAATTAATGTCCAGATTTCTCATACAGAAAATTTGTCGGTGAATTTTTGCTTAACTGGTGTGTTTTTGGTGGAAAGGACGGTCCAAGTCTTCCTACTTTGCCATCATACTGACGTGACTCTTCTGAAGTTTATTTTTTAATTGATAATTAATGTGAGGTAGAGATCAATCTAGGAGGATCAATTTCAAATTTCATTTCAAGATATCTATCAATCTAGAGATTGATAGATATAAATGTAAATATATGTATATGTACACACATATGCCTTTGTTCATTGACTGCAATGTACAACAAATGTGACAAATTTTCAAAACTGCCATTTATCTAAATGTTT
>NW_012137525.1:386111-387458 GCF_000956105.1 Propithecus coquereli | reverse complement strand
AAAAGAATTGTTGCCTGAAAGATAAAGAATAGATCTTTAATAAAATTCTAAATTGAAATATAGTAGAATATACTCTTTTTGTTACATACTTTTTGAATATACACTGATTTATTTAACTACCACCACAGAGAAGTGTATTGTTAACATTTTTTGTAAGGACAGGAAATAAATCTATTACAATAAAAATGCATAAAATAAGAACCAGAGAATTAATATTGGGTGTTAGAATTGCTCAAGTTCAAATGCAAACCGGTTTCTGTGTCTCAGGGTCATCCAATATGTCAATTGTAATCTTAAAAACATTTAAACATCTTTTTAAATTCTAAATATCTATGTTTCTGTAAAATAAATCACTTTGTTACTTTTAAAAGAATAAAATGTTTCTTATTTTTGATATACTGCTTTAGAGTATTAGCATGTGTTCTAAGCCTACTGGTCATGTGTTTAAGAACAATTTGAAGAGTCCTATATTGTTGAAGGAAATAATGAAAAACATTGCCTCTTTCCTTCAGTTTTTACTTCTATTGGGGCTTCTTTATCTCTGCCTGTAAACATACTTAGTTCTTAGGTCTCCATGCAGAGCTTCAGTGTGACTTCTATGCAAATGATTTTCTATCTTCCCCTCCACCCACCATAACCTGTCTTCTCTTCTGAAATCAACCTAGTATTTCCAGTTAGTTCTAGGATGTTTCTATATACATGTCCTACTTGTATGTCACATTCAACAGACACCTGAAAGTCACAATATTCCACTCAAACAGCCTCAAAATGTGAGAGCTTTATCTGCCTTTTTATACTCTCTTTCCTTTTATGTCCAGTCATTTCTACAAGATTTATCTCTGTTATGATTTTAGCTTCTATCCCATATTTTCCATTTTTCAGAGCTACTGCACTGGCTCAGATTTATGTAGTGTCTTACTTATATAAACTTTTCCTCCTGGCTTTATACTTTCAAACTAACCAACATTTTAAGTTAGGGGATTTCTATACTTATAAAATGTAAAAGTGGGAAGAGTTAAGTTTCATAAGAACTCTGAGCATACCTTTAATATAGGAAGGTGGAATAGACAGAAATTCTTAACATTGTCTTGATAAAATTCAGAGATATAAAGGATGGAAAGTTAGAGAGTTCTAATTACCTGATAAGGAGTTTAGAATTTATTCTGTGGACAACAATAACAACCAAAAAAGAAAAATGATTAAGTACAAGGTATAATAAAAAGAATGCTTTCAAAAGATTAATTTCACAATAAATTTGTATTTTCCTCTCTCTGATTTTCTCAAGTAAGTTCCCTTCCTTATATTTTTCTAACTTACAACATTCTTGATGAACTTCTTTATCCTTTT
>NW_012137525.1:384573-384899 GCF_000956105.1 Propithecus coquereli | reverse complement strand
TAACAACCAAAAAAGAAAAATGATTAAGTACAAGGTATAATAAAAAGAATGCTTTCAAAAGATTAATTTCACAATAAATTTGTATTTTCCTCTCTCTGATTTTCTCAAGTAAGTTCCCTTCCTTATATTTTTCTAACTTACAACATTCTTGATGAACTTCTTTATCCTTTTTTTTTTGTAATTTTCTAAAAGCAAAATATGATGGTGATAGATTTCAACTCAGCACAGAAGTATAAAAGGAAAAGCTTAAAAATTGAATAGATTCTTGGAAGTGTTAAGCATGGGTTGGACTACTATCTAGCAAGGATCTTTGAGAACTGGAGAAA
>NW_012137525.1:381125-381501 GCF_000956105.1 Propithecus coquereli | reverse complement strand
TTATTTCCATTCTTATATTTTGTTGGATTTTACTTCATTTTTATTTTTTAACCTTTTGATACGCACACATAGACACAAATAAATATAGATAGATATATTATAGATTGTGCTCTAAGTATGGCTTTAGCTGCCTCCCATGAGATTGATATGTAGTATTTTAATTATTGTTAATTTTAAAAAATAGTTTTTAATATACACTTTGAGCCTTCTTATCCTTTGGGTTATATACATGTATATAACCTAACTTTCAAATATGTTATTTTTTCCTAGTTAAATTTTTAGTATTGTTTCTACATCAATTGCATTGTAATCAGCACACTGTGAGTTCAATTCTGAAATTTCTTATGTAATTATAATGAATTTTCTGGAGTTCTTG
>NW_012137525.1:380578-380887 GCF_000956105.1 Propithecus coquereli | reverse complement strand
TGCGTCTTTTCCCAGGAGCACGATGCAGCTAGATGGCTCCCAGAAAGACTCGTAAGACAGGTTGATGCTAACTATCAGACCAGGGAAGGATTTCTCTCTGAGCAAACCTCTTGTTTGCCCCCACAGGATGAACCAGCGAAAGACTCTTTGCCACTTTGCCCTCCCGTGTCACCTGATGCCTACAACCTACTCCGGCTTCGGAGACCCGCACAATGCAAAACCGCAGAGGACTAGACTTGCTTACCGCCGAACAGAGAGACATTTGTTTGGCCTTGCAGGAACAGTGCTGCTTCTACACCAACAAGTCTG
>NW_012137525.1:378454-378919 GCF_000956105.1 Propithecus coquereli | reverse complement strand
AAAAATTGTTAAAGTTGCTTAGGATGGCACCTTCATGCAGAAAAGTTTTATATTTACTTCTTTCATATGACTGGAGCACTAACAATCTGAGACCTCCATAATCTAATTTCTGGTATTAAGATAATTTGCAGTTGGGATACAGTCCTTTGGAGAACCAGTTCACTTCTAGTTTAGCCTTATTTTAAGGATATAGTCCTGCTGAGTCTCACACAAATTCAAGGAGTTTCCTGAGGCCTCCCACACTTAGGTGGCCATGTTTTCCCACCTTTGCTCATTCAGCATATGGAAGCTGTAATTTCACATGCTCAGAATCTCTTAGAATAAGCGAACACTCCAAGATTGAATAAACTCCAAATATTGAGCCTTTATCTCTGGATTTCTATCTTCTTCTGGATTTTGACCTGATAATTGTTTATTTCTTAACTGTCTTTTGCCTTCAAGCAGAATTTTTCCCTCCAGTTTTCT
>NW_012137525.1:374414-374782 GCF_000956105.1 Propithecus coquereli | reverse complement strand
CAATAACAATATAAAACATAGTGAAGATTTTCTGTACAGGTTTCTGTTTTTTTTTTTTCTCCTAAGGTTAAGCCTTATTACTAGTTTGCCTATAAAATCACTTTAAAATCTACTTGGGTTTAGAAATTTTAAGTCTTTTTAATCTTATTCATGTAAGAAATCTATTTCCCAAATAAGTTTAAACACCATTTTCTATTATTTACAGGTGTGTTTAAAGTAGTTGCTCATCCAATGATCATAATAACCTTCACCAATATTCACTTATGGATCTTTAGGAAAAGAACATGTCAGTATCCTTAGCTAACTGTCATATATGATTTTTCTTTGGACAATATCCAAGTTGCATAAATTGTTCTTCAGGGAGACTA
>NW_012137525.1:372582-374087 GCF_000956105.1 Propithecus coquereli | reverse complement strand
TCCAGTTAATTTCTTTCTATTTTTTTAGTAGAGACAGGGTCTTGCTCTTGCTCAGGGTGATCTCGAACTCCTGAGCTCAAACGATCCTCCCGCCTCAGTCTCCTAGAGTGCTAGGATTACAGGCGTGAGCCATCGCGCCCAGCCTGTACACTTTAAATATATACAATTTTTCCTTAAAAACACTTTTACATGCATAAATATATTGAAAATCACTTAGTAGTATGCTGAACTGTACTGAGAAGTTTCAAGTAACTGGATCCATTGAATATTGCCCAACTCAAAATAAACTCATCAATTTGATGTGAATGATAATAAGCAATTCTTCTATTTTCATTATACAAAGCAAATTTGGACTCATTTATATATGTATCTAATATAAAGTTTAAAAATTTAAAAAGTACATAATATATGTAGTTATGTTATACTTCTAAAAGAATAACACTATTTTAAATACGGAATCATAAATCTTTAACTTCCCTTCCAATTTCAAGATTCTATGTTTCCATGATTCTATGTCATGAATAGAATTATACTGAAACTATGATTCTCAAGACTACACTGCATTTAATAATAACAGAGCATGAAGAGAAAGTTCCATAGAACTTCAAAACCTAATTCATCAGACTGGATCAATAAAGTGTTCAATTGCCTCCATAAACTTTGAAGTTGTAAGTGATCTGTATCTTCTCTATGTCCTTGATTTGTGTTTTGAATGACAATGGTCTGAGAGGATAAGATAACTTGTGTTCTTGAATTAAACAAAACATGTTCCAGTCAATTGTTTCTCAATTTGGCTGATGTTATTTAAACAGGAGATAGATTAAAAAAAATTTCTTCGCTTGGAGAAAAATACAATTCTGTTTCCAAGAAGAGGGAGCCGAGTTAAGTAGTTCATTAAGCTGTACTCCTCCTCCTCCTCTTTTTCTCTTTTTTAAAAAAGAAAAATGTTTTACCCACACTATGGCCTATGATTTCAAACTGTTTTTGACTGATTGGATGCCTAAGGTCTATGACAATTGTTAAACAATGGCATTCTCTCTATAGCAGTAGTCAAAGTTATCTATAAGCCTGAAAAATAAGAGAAGAGGAAAAAATACACCAAATGTCTGAATCTAGAGTGAAAATAATTGCTTTCTGTGTGTTAAATTTCTGTCCTGTAATTTTACTAAATTTGTTTATTAATTTAACAGATTTTTTTTGTTTGTAGTTTTTAGGGTTTTCTACACATAGAATCATGTGATCTGCAAACAAGGATAACTTTGCTTCTTCCTTTCCATTTTGGAAGGCTTTTATTTTCTTGTTTGATTGTTCCTGTTAGTAATTCCAGTATTGTGTTGGATGTAAGTGATGAAAGTGGGCATTGTTGTCTTGTAAGGGATCTTAGAAGAAAAGCTTTCAGTTTTTTCCATTTGATTATGATGTTAGCTGTGGGTTTTCATAAATGGCCTTTATTGTGTTGAGTTAATGTACTTCTATACCTTTTTGTTAAGAGCTTTTATCAAGAT
>NW_012137525.1:368400-370447 GCF_000956105.1 Propithecus coquereli | reverse complement strand
TATACTTCTAAAAGAATAACACAATATTTCACATTAATATGGTGGACTCCTGAAATATTGTGGGAATCTTGTCTATCATGATTACAAGGCTACCAACACAGGTGACATACAGAATTAGAGAAATATGCATGCTTTGAGATAACTTTGGCATATTTGCAAACAATGCAATGTGTTTTCCCAGTAAATGTTAGTAGCAAGTGGCCAACCTGGTATAAAGGAATCATAATTGTTAGAAAAATCCAAAGAAACAGTGTCTAGTCTGTATATCTCTGCTAACCTTGATTTGTGTTTTGAATGACAATGGTCTGAGAGGATAAGATAACTTGTGTTCTTGAATTAAACAAAACATGTTCCAGTCAATTGTTTCTCAATTTGGCTGATGTTATTTAAACAGGAGATAGATTAAAAAAAATTTCTTCGCTTGGAGAAAAATACAATTCTGTTTCCAAGAAGAGGGAGCCGAGTTAAGTAGTTCATTAAGCTGTACTCCTCCTCCTCCTCTTTTTCTCTTTTTTAAAAAAGAAAAATGTTTTACCCACACTATGGCCTATGATTTCAAACTGTTTTTGACTGATTGGATGCCTAAGGTCTATGACAATTGTTAAACAATGGCATTCTCTCTATAGCAGTAGTCAAAGTTATCTATAAGCCTGAAAAATAAGAGAAGAGGAAAAAATACACCAAATGTCTGAATCTAGAGTGAAAATAATTGCTTTCTGTGTGTTAAATTTCTGTCCTGTAATTTTACTAAATTTGTTTATCAATTTAACAGATTTTTTTTGTTTGTAGTTTTTAGGGTTTTCTACACATAGAATCATGTGATCTGCAAACAAGGATAACTTTGCTTCTTCCTTTCCATTTTGGAAGGCTTTTATTTTCTTGTTTGATTGTTCCTGTTAGTAATTCCAGTATTGTGTTGGATGTAAGTGATGAAAGTGGGCATTGTTGTCTTGTAAGGGATCTTAGAAGAAAAGCTTTCAGTTTTTTCCATTTGATTATGATGTTAGCTGTGGGTTTTCATAAATGGCCTTTATTGTGTTGAGTTAATGTACTTCTATACCTTTTTGTTAAGAGCTTTTATCAAGATGGATACAAAATTTTAAAATATTTTTCTGCATCTTTTGAGATCATCATGTACTTTTTATCTTTCTTTCTTTTAATGTGGTGTATCACACTGATTGATTTGCATATGTTAAACCAGCCTTACTTACATCGCAGGGACAAACCCCACTTGATTATGATATATCATCTTTTTGATGTGTTGTTAATTGAGTTGGCTAGTATTTTATTGAGGATTTTTACATCTATGTTCATCAAACATATTGGCCTACAGTTTTTATTTTTTTTTTCTTATGGAATGAATCTTTCTCTAGCTTTGGTATCAGGGTGATGCTGGCCTTATAAAATGTGTTTTGAAATATTTCCTTTACTTCTACTTGTTGGAAGAGTTTAAGAAGGGTTAGTATAAGTATTCTTTGAATGTTTGATATAATTCAGCCATGAAGTCATCTGATACAAAAGTTTAATATTAAAAATATGTAAGGAACAGACAAAACTCAATAGCAACCCCCACCAATAGCCCAGTTAAGAATGGGCAAAGGACTTGAATAGATACTTCTCAAAAAATATACAAATGGCCAATAGGTATACAACATCAACATCATTGATTATCAGGGCAATGCAAATTAAAACCACAATGAGATAGTACCCATGCCTGTCAGGATAGCTATTATCAAAAAGACAAGAGATAGTAAATATTGGTGAGGGTGTGGAAAAAAGGGAACACTTGTACACTATTGGGAATGTAAATTGGTACAGTTTTATTGAGGACAGTTTAGAGGTTCATCAAAGAATTTAAAATGAAACTATCCTATGATTCAGCAATTCCACTTCTGGGTATATACCCAAAGGAAATAAAATCAGTACCTCAAAAAAATTTATATTCCCATCTGCATTGCAGCATTATTCACAACAGCCAAGATATGGAAACAACTTTAGTGTCCATCAATGGATGAATGAATAAAAAAGTGCTATATATATGTATACA
>NW_012137525.1:336858-364283 GCF_000956105.1 Propithecus coquereli | reverse complement strand
ATTTATATCATGACTATGAATATTAAAATAGATATTTCCAAACATTTCTGAATTGTTTAATTTTGTTTTTATTGATCATCTACTTTTGTAAGAGCCTATTACACATACTAATTAATGCACTTGCTGTTTGATACATGGACAACTCTGATGAATATTTTAAAATTATTCTTAAATTATTTTATATTAAACACAAGTGAGTTTTTAAAAAATAAATTTGGCAGGTTTACAGCTTTGCTATAAACTCTTACAAAAGAGATTTCATAATTAAAGTGCTGACACAATGAATGCTATAAAAGCATGAACAGCCTTTCCATAAAAATGCTTATGATTACTTTGGCTTCTTTTCCAGAGCTGTGCTACAGAACTGCTACAGTAGGAGCAGTTGTGCTTGCTGATAATAGTGTGCCTTACATAGGATCCTTATCTGCTCATCAGATGCTATTTTTACATTATTGCTGAAACTTTTTCCTCCTGTACTTAAAGTGGCATTCACTTTATATTTCCATTCCGGGAAGATAGCTTATAATGAGTAATCTCAATTAAGCTGAACTTCAAGATGTCCAACTTTTCAATAAAATAATAAATTGGATTTGACTGCAACTGACTTTGGCATGTGCCGTCATGCCCTATCAAACCAAAGTCATTTTACCACACTTGTAATCCACTTGGAGTTTGGATGGAAAATTTACCGATACATTTTTAGGAAATTAAAGGAATGTTTGAAATAAAGCAGTTACGTGATGTTTCTTCTACTGAAACACATTCCACTGTCCCTGTGGCTTGATGAGACAATCACAAGCATGGATTTAAGAGGTTTTCAGAGCGTAATGTGGCTCTAATGTGAGGAAAGCCTAATAGCCTAGACTGAATTGAAGAAACAATTCTGGATTTCTAGAAGTCAAGTAATTTTCACCTCCAAAATATTAGCAATAAACAGCTTGTTAACTTAGTCTCAGTTGTAAAGTTTATTGACTAGAAATGGCTGTGTTTATTGATCAACTAATTTTAAGGGACTATTTCTTTGATATGAACTTACATTAGTCAATACTTTTCAGTTCTAGGATCCTGTTTTTTCTTTTTCTTATTTTCCAGAATGTATCAGTCATTGTTATTGAGTTTTCTGTAAACCAAATATGAAGATGTTGTATATATATAAATGTGTAGAAATATGATGTTATATATCAGCTTGAAAGTATTCAGACGGTGAGTATGTTGGGGACCAGGGGGAGGTATGAGTCTAAAAACAAGATTGTTAACTGAAACTCTATGCTAGGAAAAACTGTGTATGCAAACAGGCATTTACACCAGGCAAAATACCCCAGTCAACTCGATGGGGTGGGGTGTGGGACTTGGGAGAATTAGGGAAGTTAGTGTTAGTGTTACACTTCAGAGTAAAACCTTCTAATTCTGTTAATTACGGTACCCCCAGCATAATGCATGTCTACCCACCTACTCATCCTAATGTAAAGCCATCCACTCAGATATGTGCAGAACTCCATCAATGTTCCTATCCTCTCATTTTAAACTATGAATGAAAAGGCAAATCACTAGATATCTGAGAAATGGATGAAAAACATTATTTTACCACACAGGAAAACTGGCCCACAGAAAATTGAGCTAGTGTAGAAAAGAGTAGAGTTTTAAACATGTATGCATGCATGCATTCACATACACAGATATCCTCTGGAATTCTCTGAGGTATTTGATAAGATTATGCATCTAAAAATATATAATATCATAATATATATGATGCAAAACTTAGTGAAATACTTGGAAGGTAAAACCAAAGTAACGTCTCAGAATATATAATAAAATAGAGTGATAAAATTTGAGCAAAACTTATAATTTAGAGGGTATTTTTTTGTAATACTAGATCTAAAGCTAATTTGATAAAAATCTAAATTTGAAAATAAATAAACGAATTTCTTAGCAGTTAGCAGAGCAGTAAAGAACAAAAAGAATAATCTTTTAAAAAAATTTTTGCATGCACATTTCATCAGTTAGCCAATTTTCTGCAACCATTGATAATTTCTCAGTATTAGTAGTGAAGTATGACATAGATCTATCAAATTAAATGTTGATAAGCTGTTTATTTAAAACTTCACTTTTTGAAATGATTTTCTCATTATATTGTCTTAAAGTTATGTAAAGATAGTCTTTATTCACCAAAATAATGTTAAAATATTTCTAAATTCTTCATATGGAATAAGAGAGGGAGTCTTCTAGATCATGGGTTAGCAAATTACATTTGCAGACCAAATCCAGCCTACTGCCTGTTTGTGTAGACAGAATTTTATTAGAACACAGCATATACATTCATTTACATAAATAGCATATGCATTCATTTACATAGTAGACATATTGTCTATTGCTGCTTTTGTGCTACACTGGCAGAATTTAGTAGTTGCAGAAAAGGCTGCCTAGTCTGAAAAGCTGAAAATACTTATTATCTGGCCCTTTTTAGAGAAAATGTTTGTCAATCCCTGATCTAGATATGTGGTTCTCAAAGAGTGGTTCCCAGAACAGTAACATTAGGATTACCTGGGAACTTCATAGAGATACAAATTCATAGGCCCCACACAGAACTCTTTTAACTAGTCTTCCAGTGATCTAATGCACATTCAATTTTGAGAATCACTGCCTATGGGAAAGGTTGGTAAATTGGCCTGTGGGGTAAATCTGGCCCTCCTGGTTTTTGTATGCCTTCAACCTGAGAATAGTTTTTACATTATTGTACTGATTGAAAAAATAAATCAGAAGGAGAGTAATATTTTATAACTCTTTCAAATTATATGAAATTCAGATTTCATTGTGCATAAGGTTTTATCAGAATACAGCCATATTCATTTGCTTATGTGTTGTCTATGTCTACCATGACAGAATTGAGTAGTCATAACAGATATCATAGGGTGTACAGAGCCTAATATATATTTGTTATCTGACATTTCATAATTAAATTTGCCAACTCCTGACTTAAATCATTATCAAAGTTTATTTTATAGTACCATTGAATTAGAAAAATAAGGGACCTTAGGAAGTAGAAATTTACACATTAGTGGAACTGCTTTCTCCAAGATGCTATCAAGTGTTAGTGTGGAGTCAAATCTGCAGACACATGTGGGGAATGCCAATGCCAAGGCTCTGTATTCATTAGGGCTCCTAGGCTGCTAAGAGCTGGGAAGGAAAAAATTAGGTGGAGAAAAATAATAAGTCAGCAAATAACAAGTAAGCAAAAAAAAAAAAAAAAAGGAAGAAAGAAAGAAAAAATAGCAATACCAGCAGGAATTAAAACCTGTCACTTTTAATATGAAGTTCTGAAGAGTGGAAGGTGGTAGCAGGTGTAGAATCTTGATCTTTGTTTCATTTTATTTTCTTACTTCATCCACAAAGCCTATTAGGTGGCCAGTTAAACATTCTTAAAACATATTTGAAAGATATTTCTAATGTTGGGAGAGTTATGCATAAAGAATTAATAGTTTTTACAGGACATGGATTTTAAAAAGTCAAAAGGAAGCTAGAAACTAATGAACAAATGATGTGAATTCCCCCTACCTCATCAGATCCAAACTAATAAAACCTTCTTGATCATAATTCAGAGTATTTGAACTCTCAAGAATTGAAATTCTTGAGAATTTCACATGCATCCATTGCTCATCTTGCACTTGTATGTAATGGTTGCTACGAGTGACCCAGAAATGAAACCAATCATGGTACTGTAATTTAAAACTAAAACAACTGGCAAAAATCTTTCCTCTCAGAGCATGTTGTCGTAGAAGTAAATGAAAAGGTCAGGAAACTTTTCATTTGCTTCTGTGATAACATGGACTACTTGAACTAAGGAACATATTAATGTTGCCTCTGAAGCTTTCTATTATGTGTCAGGAGACCCATTCCAGGATATCACACTGGAGGTGATAGAAAAAGACAGATGATAGAATGAAACGGTTGGTCCTAACACAAAATAATCAGGCATCTTTATATTTCCACTTTACATTATAACAAGAAAGCTGATTAGATTCTGTGGTTTTACCTAAAAATAAACCTGACTCAGGAGGAAGTTTTATTCTATATGCATTGATTCTTATTATAAAAGAATTTTTTTTTAAAGGCACAGGCACATCTTCACAGAAGAGACTTTATATTTCTCATATTAGAATCCAATAAGCTCCAGAAGAGAGTTTGCACATATTATCTCAGATGTTTAAAATATGACAGTAATAATTTTTTTCTTAGAAGAGAAATCTCCATTTGAAATTCTTGATTATGACTTACTGCAAAAAAAGGTGAAAATGAAATTTTACTGTTAAAAACATTGAAAAACTTTAAATTTAAAATCAGAATACTGATTCTACTAACCAGACCCTCTTCACAGAGTATGAAATAGAATCTAAAATTCATATAAAAGACTAGAATGTAATCTTAGACTCTACCTGAAAGTGGCCTCTAAATCAATGGTGTTTTGATTAGTTATGTGTTTTTGCTAGCTAAGAGGAAATAGTCTATAAAAGAATATTGTAATTTTAAAAATGTCATAAAGAATTCTGGAGAAATAAGATTAAAATGCTGAATACCAGACAAATTTCAAGTACAATGTAACATTGATATAAAAATCTAATAGATAAATGTACTACACAAAAATGTGTGTGAACTCCTTGAAAATCAGGGAATGGGAAACCTTTTTAATTAAGACTCAAAATTCAGAAGTCATATATATCTGATAAAGTGCTAATAAGCAGAATCTACTAAAAATTCAAGTAAATCAGCAAGAAAAAAAATCAAACAATCCCATTAAAAAGTGGGCAAAAGACATGAACAGAGCTTTTTGAAAGAAGATACACTAATACCAATAAATATATGAAAAAATTCTCAACGTCGCTAATCATCAGAGAAATGCAAATTAAAACCACAATGAGATACCACCTAACCCCAATGAGAATGGCTTCTATCAAAAAGTCCCCAAAAAATAGATGCTGGTATGGATGTGGAGAGAAAGGAACACTTACACACTGTTGGTGGAACTGCAAACTAGTGCAACCTCTATGAAAAATAGTGTGGAGATTCCTCAAAGAACTACAAGTGGACCTACCATTTCATCCAGCAATTCCACTACTGGGTATTTGCCCAAAGGAAAAAAAGTCATTTTACCAAAAAGACACTTGCACTCTAATGTTTATTGCAGCACACTTTACAATCATAAAGACGTGGAATCAACCCAAGTGCCCACCAATTCATGAGAGGATTAATAAAATGTGGTATAGGTATGCCATGGAGTACTACTCAGCCATTAAAAAATGAATTAATACCTTTTGCAACAATCTGGATGGAACTGGAGACCATTGTCCTAAGTGAAGTATTGCAATGGAAAAACAAGCACCACATGTACTCGCCATTAAAGTGGAACTAACCAATCAGCACTCATGTGCACAGATGGAAGTAAAACTCAATGGAAATCAGGCAGGTGGGAGGGGAAAGCGGGGATGGGTGAAATGATACCTAATGGGTACATGTACACTATCTGGGTGATGGGCACACTTACAGCTTTGACTCAAGTAGTACAAAAGCAATCCTTGTAACCAAAACATTTGTACCCCTACAATATTCTGATATAAAAAATATTTTTTAAAAATCTGTACCCTAATAAATATCAGAAAACAAATGACAAACTCTAAAAACATAGTCAATTCATACTGCAAACAAGTAATATCTCTAAGATATAAAAGGCCTACAGAAATTTATAAGAAAAGATAATCAATTAAATAGAAAGTACAAATAGAACAACAAATAGAAAGTATAAAAGGATATATGTAGAAAAGGCAAAAAAAAAAAATGACAAGAAGCTCATTCTCTTATAATGAGAGAAATGAAAATTGAAATGATACAGGGATTCCATTCCCCTTCCCATAAAACTGCACACAAAATCTAAAGTTTGATATCATACCTTGTTGGAAGAAAAATAGATAATCTCACCCAGCTGGAAATGCTATCAATTGTTAGAACAACCTAGAATAGAGTTTCTGAATCAGGGCTATTCTCTCCTCCCAGGTAACATTTAGCAATATCTGTAGACATTTTTGGTTGTCACACCTGGAAGAGAGTTGCTACAGACATACAGTGGGTAAAGGCCAGGGATGCTGTTTCACATCCTACAATGCACGGGATAGCCTTCCACAACAAAGGATTATCTGGCCCAAAAGGTCAATGATGTTGCTGTTGAGAAATCTTGCCCTAGATTGTAATTTTATAATATTGCTTAAATATTATGTAGTATACATAGTATAGCCATCACATTCAGGAATTTATCCTCCAGTGGCAAATAAGTGCTATGTACTCAGGGTTATTCAATGAATCAAAGAGGCACAACATGTCATAGCAAAAAAAAAAAAAACCTTGAACAACCATAATGTTAACTAATAAGCATTGGCTAAATTTTGATGCATCCATATGTATCTCTACAATGAATAGAGACGCACTCTATGTTTCATTAAAGAACCATCTCTAAGATATATTACTAAATGAAAAAATTAAAATGCTAATCAGTGGTCTATAATATGCTAACCTTGATGTTGGAAAAGAGAAAATAAGTATCTCTGTTCATGTTATTTATGTTTTTATGGAATTAGAAAGCTCTAGAAAGATTTAGATCACTGAAAGGAGAATGTTTGATTTCAGTTCCACTAAGCTTCAGAACAAAAAACGAATGCCAGCTCTTTATGGAATGAGAGAAATGATCAATTATTTGCTGAAAAGTGTCCTTCAAGGAAGAAGGAATAAATTACAAATGAAGGAACACATCAGATTTTTGACTGTGTTGTCAACCTACACAAATGAAACTTTTTTGTTTTTGTTTTTGTTTTTATTGTGTTTTAACACATTTTTGCTGTGCCCAGTGGCCATTCCATGTATCTTCACTAGAGAACTGATTTTTCCAGGACAGCTAAGAAGGGAAACTGAAAACATTCTCCTCAATAATTCTGAGACATCCAAATAAAGGGGAACAAAGGACAACTATGAATAATCCTGTATACATGGAATGAATTTTAAGTCACTGGATGTGTGAAAATTGGCAATTAAAGTATAGGCAACTCTTGTAATAGTAATTATTTTTAACATTAGCCACAATCAGTGAGAAAATAACAGAGAGTGATTTTCTTCACAGTTACAACTTCCAAGATACACTGCTGTGTGGTGTTTCTTCCAAGCTTTAATAAGAAATATGATGATAAATGGCCCCTGCTAATGTTTTTAAGGCAGCCAAGATTAGACGATAGAGTTTTTGATAATAATTGTGTATTAGATGGAAGGAATCTGAGCATGCAGAGAATGACAAAAGAGCTACCAATGGTTTTGAAATATATTGTCTAAGCTAAAGTTATTTTTTTTAACCTTGGTTTCCTTATTGTCAGAACTATAAAAGTTAATTTCCTTTCTCCTATTTCCACTTCTCCCAAAATAAGCTGTCATGTACCCGAATTTTCAGTTGTCTACTGTATCAAAGGACTTACTGCTTTTTAAAATTTTCCTGATGGAGACAACATATATTTATTGTAATAATTAAAATTTTGAGGCAATGAAATAAAAATGATGACACATGTTAATTGTCCTGCTACTCAGCGATAGTATGATAATGAATAGCTTGTTTCATCACAGGTTACGGTGGTATCAAGCAATTATTTGATTAAAAGTAATTCTATCTTGACAACTACACATGATCTTATGATAAGACTAAATGTATATTCACTTGCTGTATTTTTTCAAAGGGAAGAGGGTTTTTTTGTTCTTAAAAGAGTGTGTGAATTATTGATTCTTTAAAAATACTATCTGCATCCTCTTCAACACACTAATCTGCAACTATAATCTGCTGTTACCTATTAGATAATTGAAACTAACTTCAATTTGAAAACAAACATTTCATTTCTTTAGATTTAATGGTAATTATTCCTGCCTGGATATCATTCAGCCTGATTCTGTTGACACATTTGTCTCTGTAGAAGCTGTTTTTGAAACCAGGGAGAACAAGATGGTACCTTCAAAGTGGACAGCCTACAGCATATGCACAGGGTTATTCAAAGCAGCAAATCCCTGTTATGTCTTTTACAAATGACAGTAATAGCTACTTCTGTATCACCATATTGGTAGAAATGGGAAAGAAAGAATGTTAAAATGTTTTTAAAATCCAAGATTTTCTTCTCAGCAAGAATTACATTACAATTCATTTAGTGTGTTAAAAGCGGTATTTATTTCTTCTTGGTACATTTACTGATAGCCAAGCTATCCTACAGCCAGGATCCTCTAGAGTAGAAGGCTTCTTCTGTTGCTTAGGCATGCTGCCTGAACTAGAGATGTCCTTTTAAACAGTGCTAGACAGCCTTGGTTCCCTCTGTGAAGTCCTGTACACTAACATCAAGGAGCTGACATTTAACTAACAAATTTTTCACTGAGATCAATGATTTGAGTCAAGTGGCATAAAATGGCTTCATAGTGCTTAGAAATTGAATCCAAGAATCAAGCTATGCTGAACAGCAGCCTTCTGGGCCTGCTTTATATCCATGTCAGAAGTTCAACTTTTCTTTTACTGGGGGACTCGAAACTAATGCTCTGCATGATAATTTCTGTATTCTTAATTATTTTATCAAGTCCTTACACAAATTGGAGTTTTCGAGGACCTGCAAACTATAACATTATTAAGAGAACAAATAGATGTACAAACTGTATATGTTCTAGATACCATACTACACAGATTCTTGAGTCAGGTACTCACAATGCCTAGAGCACTTAGTGATAATAAAATTGTAAAATTAAGGAATCAATTTATACTATCTCTTTTATTTTTTTTTATTTTGATCCCATTAACTTTTTAATTTAACTTTTGAGATAATTGTGATTCAATGTAGCTAAGAAATAACAGAGAGACATCCTGTATACCCTTCACCCAGTTCTCCTCCATGATAAAATTCGCATGGCTACTGTACAGGACACTGACATTGATTCAATCCATCTATCTTACTCAACTTACACTAGTTTTATGTGCACTCATTTCTGTACTCACCGCCACAGTCCAGATAAAGAACAATTGCATCACCACTAGAATCTCTTGTGCTGCTTCTTTATAACCGCATTATCGCCTTCCATCCCCTCCCCCATCCCTAAGCCCCGGAAACCACGAATATAGTCTTCATCTACATAACTGTGCATTTCAGGAATGTTGTATAAACGGAATAATATAGTATGTGACCTTTTGGGATTGGCATTTTTTACTCAGCACAATTCTCTGAATATCTATCCAAATTGTTACAAGTACCAATAGTTCCTTTCTTTTTGTAGCTGAGTAGTGTTTTATGGTATGGATGCATCACAGTTTGCTTAACAATTTACCTATTAAAGGGCATTTCTTTTTCTTTTTGTTTTTACGTTTTGTGCTATTACGAGTAGACTTGCTAGGAACATTCATGTACATGTTGTCGTGTACATACTTTTGTTAAATGCCTGAGGTGATGGATACCTCAATTACCCCATTTGATTAATTCACATTGTATGCCTATATCAAAACATCACACATACCCTATAAAGATATGCAGCTACTATGTACCCATAATAATTAAAAATAAACACATTTTTAAAAAAATGTTTTCATTTGTCTGAGATAAATGTTCAAGAGTGCAATTGCTAGGCCATGTGGTAATTACATGTTTAGTTTTGTAAGAATTTTCCAAACTGCTTTTCAGAGTGGTCGTATCATTTTACATTCCTATCAGCAATGTATGCATGAACCAGTTTCTCCATATCTTCTCCAGCATTTGGTGGTATCATTTTTAAAAATTTCAGCTATTCTAATAGATGTGCAGTAATCTCATTATAGTTTGTTTATTTATTTATTGTCTTGCTATGTGGCCTAGGCTGGTCCCAAGCTCCTGACCTCAAGCAATCCTCCTGCCTTGGCCTCCCAAAGTGCTGGGATTACAGGCGTGAGCCCACCACACCTGACCATTCATTGTAGTTTAAATTTGCATTTCCCTAATGGGGTTTATGTGCTTATATGCTATCATTATCTCCTCTTCTATGAAATGACTGTTCATTATGTTCCCTCATTTTTTAATTGGATGGTCTATTTTTTTTATTGTTGAGTGTGCAAGTTCTAGACACTAGTTCTAGATACTAGTCCTTTATTGAATACATCATTTGAAAATACTTTCTCTGGATCTGTAACATCTTTTTATATTCTGCAGAGAGAAAATGGCGCCATTTCAATTCACACAGCAAAAGATTTTAATTTCAAGGAGGTTCAATCTATCAATTTTTCATTTTATGGATTATGATTTTGGTTCAAGTCTAAATATTCTTTGCCTAGCCTGAAATACTGAAGATTTTCTTTTATTTGTTTTCAAAAAGTTTTGTAGTTTTACATTTAAGTCTGTGAAACATTTTGGGTTTACTTTTAGATAAGGTGTGAGGTTTACATCAAGATTTACTTTTATGCTTATTGCTCCAGCATCACCGATTAAAAATGAATTCATTGAATTGAATCCATTAAACTGATTTTGTAACTTTGTGAAGTGTCAGTTGGCAATATGTATGTGAGTCTATTTCTGAATTCTCTATACTGGTCCATTAATCTCTGTGTCTATCTCTCCACCTGTTTCCCACTATCTCCATTACTAGATCTCTGTGTAAACTTTAATAGAGATAGACTGATTCTTCCCACTTTACTCTCCTTTTTCAAGATTTTTTTAGCTATTCTAGGGCCTATGTCTTTTCATATATGTTTTAGACTATGCTTTTCTTATGTCTGCAAAAACCCTTGCTGAGATTTTGATAGAAATTTAATTAACCTATAGTTAATCAAATGCCTCTTTTTATTTTGGGTGTACAGGCTTGGTTCAGCTCTTCACCTAATTTAAGGTCCCTGATTCCGTTGGGGGAATATATCTTTTATGTCTCTACTTAATTAGAAATTTAGGTAAGGACAGAAACTATGTTCATTGGTGAAAAATGAAAAACTAAAGAAAAAGTAAAAGATAAAATCCTGAAATAAAAATTTCAATGAGCAAAAGTAAATGTTTTCAGCTAAATTTATCAATCATGTTAGAGAGTAAAGGTGGTGTATTAATCAGCTCAGGCTGCCATAAGACTGGGGGCTCAAACAACAGAAATTTATTTTCTAACAGTTCTGGAGATTGGCAGTTTAGGATTAAGATGCAGGTAGGGTTGATGTCCAGTGAAGCCTTTCCTCTTGGGTTGCAGATGACCTTATCTTGCTTTGTGCTCAATGGTCTTTCTAGGGCACGGCCACATGGAGAGATAGCAAGTTCTCTGATATCTCTTATTCTAAGGACACCAATCCTATCAGATCAAAGTCCCATCCTTAGGATCTCATTTAACCTTAATTACTTCCTTAGAGGCCCCATCTCCAGATACAGCTGCACTGCTGGTTAGAGCTTCGACATATGAACGGGGAGGGCACAAACGTTCAGTCCGTAACAAATCGAATAACTAAATGACTCCAGAAGATTTGTAATAATTGCTACCATTTTTGTGGTGTGTAACATGAACTGTCCTAAGTATTGTGTAAGTGATGACTCTGCTAATCCTCAGGATTCCTCTAGGAGGCAGGGGTCTTATTGTTACCCCCATTTATAAATAAGAAACTGAGCCCTAGATAGTCTTAAATAGCTTGCTTAAGGTCACTCAGACAAAAGGGATTGAGTATAGATTTGAATCCAGGTAATCTGGCTTTAGGGTCTGAGCTTTTAAAAAGTACATCATCCTGCCTCTCTGTAGCAAATTATTGACAAAAGGGAGAAAGAAATTTTGGCTGTTACACTTATTTCAAATAATTTTGAAAACCAAGTAAATGTTTTAAAAAAAGTACCAAATAGGAAATCTGGTGGAAATATTGTGATTTTTTTCAGCCCACACCAATTCTACGTTTTAGTGTTATTAATAAGGATGTAAAATGACAAGGGAAATCTGGAGACTCTCTGGGAGGCAGTTTCTGTAGATCAACCAAACAGACTCATTTTTCTTTTGTGGAGTCCAGAATAAAGGAATAAGAGTTAAACACAACAAAGTGAGTTGAACAGGAAATGAAAGCATGCCAAGGGCAACAAATAGATTTTTAATTTTGGTGTGTCCAGCTTTCCTCTCCTTGGTGTCTCTCTGTGATGAATGAGGTGAACAACATACCCTCTGTAAATTACAAACCCTAGATAAATTATGAGCAGAGTAGCAATGCATAAACCACAACATTCTTTTCCAGCAACAACTGCCTTTGCTTTATTATAGGATATCTTCTGCCCAGAGACACAGAATCTGGGCCATTTAAAGGCTCATACACGTACAATAAATTTCAGCCTACAATATATTGGTGAGGAGTTGTGTTTAGCTTATTTTATGGGTGTTAACATTTTGTTACCCTTCCTTCTCCATCTCTTGCAATAAACTTCTAACCAGAAAGGCCTAGGGACAGATGAAAGTTTCTTATAAAATTTTAAAATCGTGATTTCCTTTAAAAAATAAAATATGTGCTTGAATAACATGAAATTTGTATTCCTGTCTAACCTAGATTTTGTTTATTAATTTTTATTAACTATTTGGATTTTCTAATAGCCAGAACATAAAAATAAATTTATTATAGAACATTTTACAGATAATTATGTTATTATTATAAGTGATATCACATTTTATAGGCATTTTCTCTTTTTTAAAACTGATGTATGGTACAGGGGCTATCTCTACCCTTGGTAGGGTACTGGGCAAAATGTAATAGAAAAGCATTCAGAGAATCACTAAAATTTAGAATTGGAAAGATGTATGTATTCATCTGCCTCAAGTGGGTAAGCTGTCAAAAGATTTACACTTTTTCTTTCTTTTATTTAAAAAAACATATAAAGGAAATGGGATGATACGGTATGATATCATATAATATCAAAAAGTATAAATACATGAAAATCTATGCAGGGAGAAAAAGCAAGAAAAAAATACGTGTGTATTGAATTTTTTTTTTTTAATTTCAGGGTATTATGAGGGTACAAACATTATGGTTACACTTTATGTCTAAGTGTGTATTGAATTTGAAAGATGCCCATGATATATTCATAATGGAAAACAGTAAAATAGCATAAAAAAGTAAACAAAAAGTTTTAGAAAGTGCAAAAATATATAGTATAATTCCATTACTGTAAAAATGATTGAAATTAAAATAACTCCATGTGGCTATTCTCACATATGTATATATTCATACATAAAATATGTACCAGTGTACACAACACACTCTTAGCAGCTTTTATTCCAGGGGAAGGAGAATAAGCAGAAGAAGTGAAGGTACAATTTTTGGTCCTTATTTAAAATCTTCTGTGTTTACTACATAGTGAAATTAATTCCAAGAGCAAAACCTGGGAAAGCAGGGAAAGAAAAAATCAGAGTTCAGGCACTATAATACAGCTTTGTGGCATGGAAAGAAAGAAGGAAATGGATATGTTGAGCTTCTGAATGAACGGCAGCTGTCTGTCCTGCCAATACTGTTCCAGTTGAACTCACAGGGAACTGTCGGATAAATGTAGCTCCAGCTAGTGTTATGCATCTAGAAACTTCCAGTTTTATTCCCCACAGGAAACAATGAAGCTGCCTAGTAGAAGTGTACTTTGCCCTTTCATGAAATAAGAAGGAAGGGAAATGTCACCAGTTTGCCTTTGCTTAACATTTTTCTGTGTAATTGGGTACCCCTCATAGGGCTTCTAAGTCCCTATCCTGTACCCCTAAATTAGATTGATCCTTAAGTCCTATATTTAAGCAGCCTTCTTCTCTGACCTTTTCTGTTTCCGTTCCAAATCCATTAGCTTAAGGCCTGTCCAAATGTACAATGAAATGTTGGTTTGCCAAGAATCACAATGCATAATCAGCATCTTCTTTCCTTTTGTATATTTTTTAAAAAATCCCATGGATATTAAGATTTGCACATTTTTTTTTTGATAGTAGTGGGCCAGAAACTTAAGTTCACAACTTCAACTAAAGATTCTAGAATAGAAAAATGCCAATTATCAGTACTTTTTTTCTAGGTGTAGTCAGGGTAGGTGACTGATAATATTGAATTAAAATTCAGTAAATTCTAATCAATGTTACTTTCAGGGATCTGTAAACTACAGTCCACAGATCAAATCCAGCCCATTTTATGACCTGGGAGCTGAGAATGCTTGACAAAATCAAAAGAAGAATAATATTTTGTGGCACATGAAAATCATATGAAGTTCAAATATCAGTATTCATAAGTAAAGTTTTATTGGAACAATGATGCTCATTTACTTACACTTCTATGGCTGCTTTTAAACTATAAGAGTGTAGTTAAGTAGTTAGGAAAGAAACAACTACTAATTTTTTGGCCATGGTGAACTCTGCTTTCTTTTCTTTTTTGATAACAAACTGTTTTACCCCAAGAGAACTTGAAACTTATTCAGGAGTTGTTTATTCCTTCTTTTCCGTGCATCATTCCCAACTTAAATAGAAATGGGATGAAGGGGAGGAACTTTTATCTTCAAAGTTCAGACACTCTCAGATGAGCAATTTCTCTAGACTGTTAAACAAATGATTGAACAATTATCTTAAATTCCAAGGTAAAAAAATATTCAGGGATGTTTTCCATTTTTCTGTAGCCTGTTGGAGCTTTTTGTCTTCAAATAACCATCATCCAGTGCATGTAGTTATAGACAGAGACTGATCCTTTCCCACCTGTCTGTAGGTCTTTCCGTCACTTTCACAAATGTTTTTCACCGACTATTAATTGTTTTTCTCTAAAAGTAATTTCATTTCCAACTTACACGTACCATTAATAGCAAATATTATGACTATCATCATCAAAGACAGTTAATAGGAATGAACATAATAATTACTGTCAGGCAGGAATGCTAACTCCCCAGTCATCCTGTCCTTAGATATTTTTCTCTACTCTTTATTAGAGAAAAGCATTTGTAGTATTCTTGTATGTGCCCAATTTCTCTCTGAAGCTTCTCTTTCCCCTCCCCAACCTCCTTTTTGCACCTCACCAGAGAGGGAGTAATCGTTTTCGTTGGTGAGTTTAGAGGCGAACCTAAATGTGCTGAGTTCTGCTCCACTGTCTGCAGAGCAGGCCCAGTCCTGTCTACTCTCCATCCACCCCATCATACAATTTGCTTGGATGGTATCTTTTGCTCTTGTGGACAATACACAAAATTGTCCAGGGGTGAAGTATTAGGGAACTTGATTTAACCATGGCATCTGAGCCACATTCTCCTATCACATTTATGCTTACCAAAAATGATACTTCGATCTCAATCTGCCTCAAGTATCGTATTTTCAGTTTGGTTCTAACCTTGGGAGGGTAAAGAGGGGTATTGGTGCTTGGCTTTCCAACCTCCAACAATGCATACATGAATATTTGACTTATCATCTTATAATACTTTTACACTCAGAAATCCACTCTCAAATATTAGTTTCCACAGGAATTCTGAATTTCAAATGAATTCCATATACAGTGTCAAAGACAGAAAAATAAAAATGTCTAATGCATTAAGGATCTTTTCCTTCAATTTTCTTTGTACCAGAAGAGGATTAAACTTCAAGAAAAGTCAACTCAACAAATAACTCATTGAAGATTCATTAAATTTAAGGCATCATGCTAAGGAATGCATTAAATTAAAAGTAAAATAAAACATTGAGTCATAAGATACTTGCAATCTAATTGGAATAAACAATAGTTAAAAATTACATTAAAGCTATTATATGAGAGAGTATAATAAGTGCCACAGGAGAGTATAAAACAGAATGCTATAGCATTTCAAAGCAAAGTGAGATTAGCCAAATCAAGAAAAGTTTTATGTGTTGACTACTCAGATATATAGAATTTAAAAAATTTTGATAGAAAGACAATGTAGGGTGGGGAATTTTGAAAATGAAGAGCTACGTTTTAGAAAGAAGAATACTTGTGAAAATACTTTTCCATATCAGTTCTTTTCGTATTGACAATCAGAAATATTTAAGCTATCAAATCTTTTCTTTTTGATGGAATAGCACTTTATTTCTTTATTCTGTGTGCCTGTTCCTCGAACAGCTGCCCATACAGTGGAAAGTAATATAGGCTCATTTCTTTATTCCATCTGTCTTTCAGAATTGCTAAAGTTGTCATTGATTAATTAAGTGACTATCACAGTGTCAGTCCCACTGGTAGGACATGGCTATAATCATAGACAAGAGATTTCATTTGTGGGAAAAAAAAAAAAAATGTGCTACCAAACTGGATAATTAAGTGAAGCAGTTGCTACATCATCCTATAAAGTCTATCACATTGCACAGGGCTTGGCCTTATTAAATGGGAAATAGATGGAACTGAATGACTGCGAAAGCCTCCCTACAATCAGTGAGAAGCAACAGAAGTTTAGGACTGGGAGGATGGATTTCCCTGGTTCCTTGTCTTGCATTAAGCTGCACCTTCACATCGCCAGGAGGGTCACCCCTGTTTTCCAAAGTGAGAGGCAGGTCAGTTAATCTTCTTTGCAGTGCACTCCAGGAGAGGCAAACCACTTTTTTAACATGTACTTTGATACTACACCGCTGACAGTCCCTCCATATTCCTTTGGGGCTCCTACTGTTCAGAGGAACAACCCACTAAATGCAAGCAAGTGTCAGATATTAACGTTGAATTAAAACTGCAGGTAAAAATGGGGACACCGGCACATTCCTGTCCGTGAGCTTGACAGGAAATTTATTTTGCTGTAGCTGAAAAGTAATTAACCTCCACTGTGAGAGAATTCTATTACTAGTAGCTATTCTGCCATGCAAAGTGCACTACATGGAAATGTTACAGGCTATCAAGCAGAAACGGCAGATTTGTCTGCATTTTAAACTGAATTTCCATTACCCGATTCTCTTCTCCTCTGTATCTCTCCTTCCCCACCACCTTCTCTCTTGTTGTCACTGAAGCTGGAAATTGAGACACATATGGAACTTGAAAAAGCGTTCAAATCAAAAGAGTGCTTATAAGGATTTTGTAAGATGTATTTCTTTTTTTCTTTTGTTAGTATTTGGAGATATTTTTAAGACAAATAATGTCTTTTGATGTGGAGGGGAAAATGCAGCACTATGCAAAGATAAACAATCATGAATAATTTTACTATGGACATAGCTTACAAAATCATAATTCACTGAACTCTATTTTTTCACCATAATGTTATAAATACAGACATGTTCACATGGATACATACATAGTCTGTTTATATAGAATAGATTTGAGGATAAATACTAACTGAAATCTACATATAGTTATTTCTGCTGTAATGTTTGTTTTGAAAATGAGAATTTGCTCCAAAGCGATTGATATATTAAGGAACAATTTGAGCATAATGTGAATTTCATGTGTGATTATGTCTCATTTTTTTCAGCAAGAAACACCAAATGAAAGCAGAAAGCTGCAGTCAGCTGAACTGAGCCCAATAGGAATACACAAAACACACATACACACACACCTCAACTATCTCCCAGCTACCTCAGTTCATCGCACATGTTATGAGCCACAACCACCCACATCTGGTGTTGGAACTCTCCTTCCGATTTCAGTTAATCCCCTTCCATGACTCCACAATAACTCACAAGTTGCAAGCCTTCCAACTGCAACCTCATATCATCTCTAAGGTAAAGTTGCATATTTATTGTGGTATTTATGCATTCCTTAATCATTTAACTGTGCTACTGATTTTATGATATCACCAAGTGTCCTTCATGTGTCACTGATGAAGTTTTTTTTGATTGTTGACCTCCTAACCTCCTTTTCGCATAAGCCTGTGTTCTTTATTGCACAATTTTGTATGGGAACACATGCTGTGTTACAACAGAATGACTATACTTCTCTTTTCCTTTTGTTATTATGATTAATGTATGTGACTCTTGTTTCATCAATAATGAATGTTTCTGAGTTTACTGTGCATTTGTCACATAGGTACAGCAATAGGGTAACCAGTCATACTTTAAGCTATTACACAAGGAATAGGGAAGATCTCTTCTCCTAGAAAGAAATTACCAGAGTAAAGGAAGTAAAACAAACAATTCTCAGTGCTGTTATTGATTTTCTGAAATAATAACAACTGTCACTGTTCATAGATGCCTTACCTTGGCTTGGCACACTGCTGTACCATTCTGCAGGGATCTCCAGGCCAACATGGGCAATACGGCAGGATTATCCTCTATGTTTTACAAATGAGGAAACCAAGGCTTTGTGAGCCAAGTAGCTTGCCCAGTGTTTCTGAGCTATTCACAACAGAACAGAGAACTTAGGAGAAGAATCCCAAAGTGAAAACTCAAGTTCTGCTATCTCCCATGTCTTCTTGTTGGCTTCAAATGTGTCAAAGGCTATTAGAATTTATACTTAGAGATTATTGGCTCTAAATGCATTTTAAAAATGAGAAAATTTAGGCTTAGAGGACCTGTGTAACTTGTCCTAACTACCCTGGTCAGAGATTGAATTTAAAACCCAGGCCACCTGAATCCAAATTCATTTCTCTTAGTTAGTGTGCTGTGTGGAATGAGGAGAGGATAATTCCTGGGAAGTAGTTTGTTCTCACACCTGCTGCATGAGCATTCAGCCAGTGCTTCATTTCCTTCCATTTCTTAGGCAAAATAACCTACATATGAATGAACTCCCTAAAATAAAGAGTAGAGTGAGGAGCTACTACATCACATTTGTGTATTTTCAGAAATAATATAGGAAAAATCAGTTCCAAAACATTAGATCTTTTTCCTTGGAACAACATTTGGTTGTGTGGTATTTTATGGTAATTACTATTTATAACCTACTATTCTGGGAATTGAACTTTACAAACACGAAAGCCCAACTTGTAAATTTTGTTTTTTTTTTTTTTTTGGACAGAGAATGACACTGAGCTCTAGAAATCAGAAAGTGTTGTACATTCTCTCTGGGATCTGTCACTGTTCATGATCATTAAAGAAGGCAGATGGGATAAACAAATTTCTGTTATTTGACCGTTACTCGGAAGTCGAGATGGAAAACAAAATTGCCTCTTTTTTTTTGGTCTTGAAATAGCTAACTGGGCTGTCTGCCTTCACTCTAGGAAAATGCCATGAACTAGTAGCAGTCGTTGTGGTTTAGTCTATTTTAGATGCCAAAAAAGCAAAGCCTTTGCTGAAAATTACAGAGGATGTAAATTTTAAGAATTACAGACTAATGGTCCCCTTCTTCTCCCCAGTTGCCCACCAGCCACGTGTGTGAGTGACAGGTTTGCATTAACAGCAGGCTTCTCTCCCTCTCTGGAAGAGAAAGCTATTGGCATATTTCAGGTATGAAAGGAATTGGGCTTAATGGAAGTCTATAGAGGACTGGGATTTCCTTTTTTTCTTTTTCTTATAAATTGACATTTCAAAGCAACAAGAAACTCTAGAATTCCAGATTACTATTATTAATAAAAAATGTTTAAATACCTATGTAATAGGGGTTTGGAATTATAATACATTTGGGAAAGATTTCTATTTCTCTTTCCCTTAAAAAAAGTTTTTGAGAAAGAATAATTAAAGTTTACAATCTGCTACTGTGGAACTATTCAGAAGCCTTTTATTCCCTTTTTACAAATCGAGAGAGAGAGAGGGAGAGAGAGAGATCTGTGAATTGAACCATAATTGATCAATTTAATTGTCTCTTGATTTAACATTCAATCTTCTCCTAGCCAGATTACAACCTGCACATCCTCTGTCCAGAGTTTTGTTCAAGGGCATATGGAACAAATAGAAAATGGAATAGGATTCAAACTATTCTCATCAAAAGAAGAATGTCTACCCATAAGATAAATAAATAACAAAGTATTTGAAATAAATAGATCCTCAGTAAACGTTAATATTTTTTTTAAAAAAAGCTTGATTTCTAAATATTTTTAGTCCTAAAAAATCCAGTTGACTCCAACTCTATTTGGAAAATCAATATGTGTATACTTCATTATGTACTGGGATCATTGCCTAGGAGATTAATAACAAGTAGAGAAGGCCAGAGATCTAATTGTTTCTGGATGTTTTGATCCAAAAGCTTCTATTTTATTCTTGAAGAAGTAAGAGAAAAAACTTTTCATTTGCTTTCAATGGTTATGATGTCTCTTTCAAGTGAATAAATTTCAGATTTCAGAAAGAGAGATATTTAAAATATTTTTAATTATTTAAACTTGCAGACAAAATATAAGTCACCTATAACAAATAAAGAGAGCAAAGGTGGGGACATATGACATTTAAACTTTAAATCAGTTAGGATAAAAATGAAATAAAAGCAATATATGCATATTATGTAGACAAATGCTGTGTAATAACTATCTACACATATTTTCAGGCAAAAATTATGCACAGGAGTAGACAAAAAACCTGGAAGGAAATTTCTTTTCAACAAAGGTATATGTTAGAAGACATAGGTGTGAACAAATTACACAGGGAGCTATCTAAGAAACAAGTGTTTTAGGATCCTTAGGTAAGTATTTATTTTCTCTCTCTTTTTTTCTTTTTCTCCCTCTGGATTAAACGAAGAATAGCAAAGGAGTGTTTTGTGAAAAATATGTCAGGAGAAAGAAGAACGATGGGAACTCACATATGAACATCTGTTCTGCAAAGCCACTTGAAAAATAACTGAGTATTAATGTGGAAGAAAATGTGCTCAGCATGAAACTAACCACAAGTAATGTAGTGGCAAGGAGGCGGGAAGAGTGACATAAGGAACTGGCACCCTACTGAGTGATAACTTCTGAGTATCCAATCCAAGTCACCCCCTCAGCTAATGGAAGGGGAAGTGGGGCCAGGCATTATCCAGGCAAATTGCCCGTGAAGAGGCACAAGTTGCAATTGAATCAAGATCTAGAGACACAAAAACTATATTAAAACAAATGAGATTACAAATAAAATTTCAGGTTTTATTTTTTCCTTGACACAATAAATATGTTTATAAAATAGAGGTGGCTTTTGGAAGAAATGTATTCCTTTCCTTAAATTAAGGGCAGGTTTTTTGAAATATGAATATAAAATTTTGAAAAAACAATTTTAAACTATGGATTATTTTTGGACTTCTCTTTTATTTCAATTTCACATATTTTACAGACTATTGTGAACCATTGTAGCATGTAATCAACTGCTTTAAATTTCCTAAGATTCTGAAAATGGTTGATTTTTATATCTGGGATAATAAGAATATCACCAAATTTGCTACTATTTCCAAAAGACAGACAATCCGATAGCACCTTTCACAATCTCTTTTAATTCAAGTCAGGTTTAAAATATCTTTTGCATATTTATTTCCATTATTTAAGGAAATAGTGAAAGGAGAGAAAGACTAATTTAGTCACTTTCACAAATAAAATATCTTTAAAACGAAAGAACAAACAAAACCATCAAAAACCTCTCTAAGTTGACATGTGAGGTACTATTATCTGTGCCACATCCTCCCACAAAAAAAAGGCCTAAAAGGAAAGATGCTTCTCCTTAAGGTCACCTGTATTAGTATTGTATTATTAATATTATTAGTATCGAGGCTACCAGGAAATTCCATAGTGTTTGTCTTCCTTGCCTTAAACATGTTGTCTGCATGAGCATACCTCAGGAATTTCTGGTGCTTACTTTATTTTTTAATAAGTAAAGTAGTAAGTTAATGAGTTTTTTATGTTTTTATCATGCTTTAAATTACACACACATGTTGTATAAAGAGAATTATACATGATTTATCTAATAGTAAGCATTTTTTAAAAAAAAAATGATGTGATGCTTCTTCTCAATCTCTAACATTATCTTTTAATTATTGTTCTCTCTTTCTCTTTACTTCTCTATATCCCACGTCCCCTGCATTCCTTAATAAAGACCTTTAAAGAAAAATAATTTAGAATGTGAGGACAAGGCCAATGTATAATCCTCATCCACACTAATTTGTGTTCAACTAATCTTTTCTTAATGTTGCTTATATTGATTATATCTAAAGACAGCAATAAAATCTTTGATTGTAATGAAAGAAAAAGAAAATTTTAAAAGTGGCAAGGCTTTAGGAGCAATGTTATTATTACAGTTTTTATTGGCTATTGGGATTCTGATTGTAACAAGTGCACTGATCAAGCCACTGCTGTGCTTGGCTTCCCCTGAAAGTAGACCTAAAGCAAATCATATGTGTGAGCCCTTACTCGAGAGGGAGGGACAGTGGGGGTGAAACGGGGGCTGGGGGTGTGTGAGGCCAAATTAACGATGAGGGACAGAGCTGGTTGTTACTATAGGGAACTAGCTCCTCTACACTATGCAACTTTCTGAGAAGCTTGTGAAATATGTCTTAGGACCATCTCTCTGGGAAAGAAAGGAATATACATTTATTCTACAGATCCCAAGTCTAGGAGGCAAGATTATCCTAGATAAACAAAAGCAGAAGGAGGTCATCATTGCTAGATTTGTCTTACATGAAATGCTAAAGGGAATTCTTCAAGTTGAAAAATGTCACTAATAAATAACATAAAAATATATGAAATTTTAACGCACTAATATAATATATGTAGTCAAATTCAGTATACCCTATCACTATGATGGTGGTACATAAATCACTGATAACTCTAGTATAAAGGTTAAAACAAGTATTAAAAATAACTATAGCCCACTTTTGTTACTTCTATTCAACGTAGTACTGGAAGTACTGGCAAGAGAAATCAGAGGAAAAATAAAACATAAAAGCCATCAAAATTGGAAAAGAAGAAGTAAAATCATCCCTATTTGAAGATCACATGTTCCTATATGTAGAAAAATCTAAAGACTTCATACATAAAAAAATATTATAACTAATAAATGAACTCAGTAATGTTGCAGGATACAAACTCAATATACAAAGAAAGTTGCATTTCTTTACACCAATAATGCGCTATCTGAAAAATAAATCAATAAAACAATTCATTTTACACTAGTATCAAAAAGAATAAAACATTTAGGAATAAATTTATTCAAGGACATGAAAAATCTGTACACTGAAATCTATAAAACATTGATAAAAGAAATTGAAGAAGACACAAATAAATGGAAGATATCCTGTGTTAATTGACTAAAAAATTAATATTGTTAAAATGTCCATACTCCTCAAAGTGATCTACAGATTTAGTCCTATCTCTATCAAAATTCCAAGGACATTTGTCACAGAAATAGAAAATATAATTCTAAAATTTGTATGTAACTACCAAAGATCCTGAATAGTCAAAGTAATCTTGAGAAAAAGAAGAAAGCTGTAGGCATCACATTTCCTGATTTCAAAATCTGCTACAAAGCTATAGAAATCAAAACAGTATGACTCTGGCATAAAAACACATAGACCAAAGGTACAGAATCTAGCCCAGAAATAAACCCAAGCATATATGGTCAAGTACTTTTCAACAAAGGCACCAAGAAAACACAATGGTGAGAGAATAGTCTCTTTAATAATTGGTGTGAGGAAAACTGGATATCCATGTGCAAAAGAATTAAATTGGACTTTGATCTTATACCATACATAAAAATCAACTCAAAATGGATTAAAGACCTAAACATAAGAATCCAAGATGAGAACATAGGGCAAATGCTCCATGACATTGACAATGATTTTCTACATATAACCCCAGAAGCAACAAGTACAAGCAACAAAAGTAAAACTAAACAAGTAGGACTACATAAAACATAAATGCTCTGCACAACAAAGGAAACAATCAACAAAAGAAAAAAGCAGCTGATAGATAAAGAGAAATGGTTTGTAAACCATATATCTGATAAGGGGTTAATATTCAAAATATGTATTAAACTCAGACAAGTCAATGGCAAAAACCAAAAAAAATTATGAAAAAATGGGCAAAAGATCAGGTATTTTATGTGTCTTCTTTGGATAAATGTCTATTTCTCAAGACTTACAAATGGCCAACAGGTATGTGAAAAGGTGCTCAACCTCTATCATCATAAGGGGAGTACAGATCAAAACCACAACAAAATATTACCTCACACCTGTTTGGATGACTATTACCAAAAAAACAAGACATAACAAGTGTTGGCAAGGGTATGCAGAAGCAGGAACACTTTTACACTGTTGGTGGGAAGGAAAATTGGTATAGCCATTATGGAACATAGTATGGAGTTTCCTCCAAAAATTAAAAATAGAACTACGATGTGACCCAGCAATTTGTCTATGGGTATATATCAAAGAAAACAAAATTAGTACCTTGTGTCTGTACTTCCATGTTCATTGAATCATTGTTCACCCTATCAAAGATATGGAAATAACCCAAGGGTCTGAAAATGGATGAACAAATAAAGAAACTGTAATATAAAAACAATGAAATTTTATTAATATCAAGCCTTAAATAAAAAGGAAATCCCATCATTTTCAGGAGAATGGATGAATCTAGAAGACATTAGGCTAAGTGAAATAAGCCAGACACAGAAAGAAAAATATTAGGTAATCTCACTTATATACAGAATCTAAAAATAGTTAAATACTATTAGAAATAGAAAATACTGTAGAAATAGAGAGTAGAATCGTGGATTTTGGTGGTGAGGAGATGGGAAAAATAGAGAGATATAAGTCAAAGAATACTAACTTGTGGTGATGTAGGATGATTAATTTTAGAGATCTAATGCAGAGCATGAGGACTATAGTTAATAATATTGTGTTGTATACTAGAAATTTGTTCAGAGTTGATTTTAGATGCTCTTACTACAAAAAAATTGGTAATTATGTGAGATTATGGATATGTTTATTGGCTTGGATCTAGCAATCATTCCACTATGTATATGTATATCAAAACACATTGTATACCTTAAATAGACACAATACAAATACATGTTAAAGAACAAGAAATAAAAAAGGATATGGTACTTATTTTCAAATGAATGTTTAGGATAAAATAGAAATTGTGAATATACACATTTTACTAATTTTTCAATGTCCTATAATATGATACACTATTCATTGGTTTATTCCTAGGCACACAGCTAAAGATTGTGTAAAAGTATTAACTGATGAAAATTAAAAATTACTGTTACTAAAAGAATAAAAGTCACTATTATTTTGCATAAATTTTTTGTCTCTTAACTATGATTTTTGGGGCCCTAGTGCAAGACAAATATTATTTGAAATTTCCATGATAAAGATTTTTACAAATTTTTCTGGAGGGATCAAAGTTTAACATATGCACTATTGTTAATTTATTGTATGAAAAGAGGTAAAGTGAATTATCCCACTGATATTAAAATAAGCATCTCCTGAATAATATTGGCTTTTATCTGAAATCTAGGTCTTGATAAATATTTATTTTTCTGATAAGAAAATTATGTATCAATTCCAGTAGTCTCATGGCAGAATCTTTGGGGTTTGGTGATATAAGATTATATCACCAACAAAGAGTGATAGTTTGACCTCTTCTGCCCCTATTTGGATGCCCTGGATTTCCTTCTCTTGTCTGATTACTCTGGCTAGGACTTCCAGCACTATGTTGACTAGAAGCCATGACAGAGGGCAACTTTGTTTGGTTCCGGTTCTAAAAAGGAATGCTTTCAATTTTTCCCCATTCAGTATGATGTTGGCCATAAGTTTGTTACATATGGTTTTAATCATTTTTAGGAAAGTCCCATCTATGCCTATTTTGTTAAGCATTCATATCATTGAAAAGTGTTCTTATCATGAATTTTGTTGATTGCTTTTTCCGCATTTATTGGGAGAATTGTATGGTCTTTGTTTTTACTTCTATTTATGTTGGTGAATTACATTTATAGATTTGCATATTTTTAACCATCCCTCCATCTCTAGGATGAAGCTTACTTGGTCATGATGAATTATGTTTTTGGTCAGCACCTGAATTCAGTTTGTTAGGATTTTGTTGAGAATTTTTGCATCTGTATTCATAAGAGATATTGGTCTGTAGTTTTCTTTTTCTGTTGCATACTTTCCTTGTTTTGGTATCAGGATGATGTTGGCTTCATAAAACATGTTGGGGAGGATTCCTTCCTTCCTGATATTGTGGAATAATTTCTGCAGGATAGGCACCAGTTCTTCTTTGTAGGTCTGGTAAAATTCAGGTGTGAAATCATCTGATCCAGGACTTTTCCTTTTCCTTTTATTACTGCTTCAATTTCAGTACTTGATATTGGTGTGTTCAGGAATTCTATTTCTTCCTGATTGAGCCTAGGGACGCTGTGTGTTTCTAAGAATTTGTCCATTTTCTCCATGTTTTCAAGTTTATGTGCACAGAGGTTCTTATAGTATTCATAGATGATATTTTGTATTTCTGTGGTATCAGTTGTAATTTCTCCTTTTTCATTTCTGATTCAGCTTATTAGAGTCTTTTATTTTTTTGCTTCTCATTAATCTAGTAAGAGACGTGTCATTGTTGTTTATTTTTTCAAAGAATCACCTTTCTGTTTTATTAAACATCTGTATGGTTTTTATTATTGATTTCTGCTCTGATTTTTGTTATTTCTTTTCTTCTGCTGGGTTTGGGGTTGGTTTGCTCTTCTTTTTCCAGTTCTTTGAGATGATTCATTAGATTGTTGATTTGTGATCTTTCTGTCTTTTGGATGTAGGCATTTATCCATATAAATTTTCCTCTCAGTACTGTGTTAGCTGTGCCCCACAGATTTTGATAACTTGTGTCTCCTTTGTCATTTAGTTCAAATAATCTTTTGATTTCTATCTTAATTTCCTCCTTAACCCAATAATTATTCAGCAGAAGATTGTTCAATTTCCATGACTTTGTGGAGAGATGAGAGTTTCTGTTGGAATTGATTTCTAACTTTATTTCACTGTGGTATCAGAAGATGCATGGCATAATTTCTTTTTTTTTGAATTTGTTGAGACATGCCTTGTGGACTAGGATATGGTCAATCTTAGAGAATGTCCCATGAACTGATGAGAAGAATGTATATTCAGTGTTTTTTGGGTAGAATGTTCTGTAAATGTCAGTCAGGCCCATTTGTTTTAGAGTTCTGTTTAAGTCCATTGTTTCTTTGTTTATTTTCTGTTTGGAGGATGTGTCCTGTTTTGTTAGATGGGTGTTTAAGTTCCCAGCTATAACAGTGCTGCTATTTATCATTTCATTTAGATCAAGTAGGATTTGCTTTATAAATCTGGGTGCACCTGAGTTAGGTATATAAATATTTAGAATCGCTATGTCTTCTTGTTGAATTGTACCCTTCACCATTATATAGTGACCATCTTTGTCTTTCATTACTTTTGTTGATTTGAAGACTAAGTTATCTGAAATCAGAACTGCTATGCCAGCTTTCTTTTGGCTTCCATTTGCATGGAATATTGTTTTCCATCCCTTCACCTTGAGTCTGAATGCATCCTTGTGGGTTAAATGTGTTTCCTGAAGACAGCAAACCAAGTGCCCATCAATACATGAGTGGATTAATAAAATGTGGTATATGTATACCATGGAGTTCTACTCAGC
>NW_012137525.1:316310-336163 GCF_000956105.1 Propithecus coquereli | reverse complement strand
TAGGTTAGAAGTTCATGTTTATATGACTTGATCCTTAGATTTTTTGAAGTACAGGAACATGTTTGTATTAATAGAAACTTGACATTCACTTCAGAATATTCAACATAGAGATACCCTTCATTTATATTAAACCAAGTCTCTTCTCTGTAATCAGAATAATCCACAGTCTACACTTTACAACTTTTGATGTTTTTGCTACTTGAACCTTAAACTTATTGCATTATCTCAGTGATTTCATATGTGTCAATCCACTTTTTTTCCCAGTGACAAAAAATCTGTACCTAAGAATTTCCAAGCTCCTCAGAATGGAGAAGTTATTTTCCAGCTTCCTTTTTTAAGTTTGCGTTTTATGCTATGAAGAAAAAGAGATGTCAGAACTCCATAAAAATATTATGAAAACATTTTGGAGGTTTAACAATAAAAATAAAATCATAAATTGCTTTAAAGAGATATCAGAAACCTAGTTATTTACTCCATACTTCTTTCTTTCTCTGTCTTAATTTCTTGTTTCACCCTTCAGCTGCTATGCTTTTTGCTTTGAAATGTTTGCTTATAGGTAATATTTTTCATTTTGTCTTAGTATATTTAGTCATTTTGTGTTCTGTCTGTTAGGAAAGTCCTCCTCCTCCTCCTCCTCCTCCTCCTCGTAATACTATATATTATCCGAAGATATGTTTAGGTAATCCACATGAGTTTTTCTGCCATTTTATCACAGGAATTTTCAAATTTTCTGAACCACTCTCTTTTAAATTTTCTAAAAAATATATACTAGTTACATAATTTAATGAAAGTTTTCTCATAAAAGTTCTACATCCCAGCCTAACAAGATTTTAGGAAATCTCTTGTTCAGAAAAGAAGTACCCTACAATATCTCTACACTCAGATCACTCAGATGAAGAGTGAAACACGTTTTATCTGGATGCTTTCTCCATAGAAGACCAGAAGTGATTGATAGCTGAATGTTTTCCTTTCCATTCAGATATTTTGGAGTTGTACACAAATAGTCAAAATTTTTATTTTACTATCTGAAGTGCCATTTCAACATTAGCAGGAGTACACTCCTCACAGACTGTTCTCTTAAAATTATAAGAAGCTGGGATTAAGTCACAGATGAGTCACATGTCCTTTGTCTCGTCTCAGTCACTAGCCAATTACCATATTCAGTCTTCTGCCCAAATGGATGGGAGTCCAGTTTTTAGTTGGAATTAAAAATGCAATGCCTACACCATAAGGCTCATTATTTGAGTCCTAAACACCTGCTGCAAGAGAATAAAAGGCAGTCTTGTAACAGATCATTTAATGATTGAGTTAGACAGGAGAAAGCAAATGGTCTTTTGTCAGTTCTTGATATCATCACTCATCTCAAAGTGGTAGTGGACACAGTTTCTTGTTGAGTGGAGAAGTATCAAATACAGTCTGAGATAGTTTTTTAGTAGTTTTGTATTTCACCCTAAGTACTTAAGACGTGAGTCTCCCCATTCCTGTTTGAGAAGAATTTCATGATTTAATTTTTTCCATAGTGTCTGAGTAGCTATGCTGACTTACAAAGATTTCCAGTATTTGATGCAAGTGTTAGGTTGAAGTGAAACAGAGTGAATCCTAATTCTGCCCCATCAGTAGCATTCAAAGGCATACATTCCAAATTCAGGTCTTCCTGGGGAATCCCAAGGCTTCATTAACCACAGTTAGCATATTACTTTGAAATTCTCAGATGAAAAGGTAATTAGATACCTCCGTGGTACAATTGTAATGTAATTGTTACACAGCTCTCTCTTTCTCTGAGCTGTAATCTCTATCTTAAATTCCAGCTGACAACAAGCTCTGGCAGTAAGCAAAAGAGGCACCATTGGCATGCCAGAATTGAGAATCAGGCTTCAGGATGAACAGGGCTCAAATGGCACAGTTAATTCATTTTGAGCATGGTGCAATTACATCAGTGCCCAATTGTGGCTCAATCCTGAGCTAAAAATCCCATTATATTCACATAGAACTCAGTTTTGCAAAGGAGAATTAGCAATAACAAGCAGATTTGAGTGCTGTGGAGGAGTAATTTGAAATAATTTTTATAAATGTGTACAGTGAAAGAATAAATGATCTTATTAATGAAAATGAGTGAAAGAACAGGACATACAGAACAAAAATGAAATAAAAATTTAGGCAATGTGTAACCAAAGCATTTGCACCCCTGTAATATTCTGAAATAAACACTTATTTAAAATTTCAGGCAATATTAAGATAAGCATGAGATTCACACCTAGAAAAGGATAATGTTGATTGCTGAATAGGCAAGAACTTATAGAAAGTAGCTTACCCGACTTCAGAAACTATGTGCTATTAATTTTAGTCTTCGATTAGGTCATATTATCTTTGTAAACATTCTCTTTCTAAAATATAACTATTTTCTGATTATAAATATAATTAACAAATTAATATTATCCCTTATAAAAATTCACAAAATATGAAATACATGTTGAGCATCCTTAATCCAAAAATTCAAAACCCATCCAAAATCTGAAGCGTCTGAGTGACAACATGATGCCACAAGTAGAAAATCCCACATCTAACTCCTTTACTTTCTGATGGTTCAATGTACACAAACTTTCTCTCATGAACAAATCTACTTAACATATTGCATGAAATTACATTCAAGTTATGTATACAAGGAGTATATGAAACATAAATGAATTTCATGTTTAGATTTGGGTCTCATCCTCAAAATATCTCATTATGTATATGCAAATATTCCAAAATCTGAAAAAAATATTAGAAATATGAAATACTTTGGTCCCAAACATTTTGAATAAGGGATACTCAAGTCGTACTAGTATAACTTGTGGGCAGAGCCAGAACTTGCCTTCAGAAGAATTGAGTTAAAAAATCAATACTTAATGCCTCAAAACAGAAATATGCGAAAAATGGACTGATGATATTAACATATTTCTAGAAAGATTTCCAAAAAATTGTTGTGAGTGTTTTTTGGCAGGCAGTTTATCAGCAAAGAAAAATAAGGGGAAAAGAAGGAAGCCAGAGAAACCATCTGGTTATGCCCATCCTTCGAAGCAAAGGGCATGGAAGATGCTCAAGTTAAAGCCTATGTCCTGAGGTCTTCCTCTCAGCTGCATTCCTTTTAGTGACAAGGAGGCACTAGGCTCTTGGAGACAGCTGAGCTGGAGTCATTATTTACTGAATCAGAGAACTGCTCTCTTTGTTCCGATAGTCATTGCAGGCTCACCAAGCCATCTCCTAATAAATAAGATTTCTACTTAACTTGTCCCAGAGAAACACAATCCACTACTCAGAATAAGACAAATATCTAACCATCTGGGACTTTTATTTCTCTTATAATGCATTTGTTAACCCTGGTTTTAAGTATTAGTTTCTTAGGAACTTTGTAAACCTGTATCAGCCTTTGCTCTAAAACACTAGCAAAATCAAGTGTCAGATTTGCTAGGCTGAAAGTAAGATTTTGACAATGCTGAATTTTTGGTGACTAGTTGTCCTCTTCCTACATGGTATTGATCTACATTAATGCACATTTCTTTTTTTCCCCGTTAGAAATTATGCAACAACAACAACAAGTAAACTTGAAGAAAAAAAATTTTCTGTAGACTTAGAGAAGGCATCGGGGCTATTTTTCATATATTTAATAGTAAAGGCATTTATTAACTATAAATACAAGTTTTTCATGTTCATACATTTGTTAGCAAAGTTGAAAGTCTATGACAAATGAAAATTTATAATTTAGCTGAGTTGTGCATTTAAAGAGTACCTACTTGAAGGATGGTGTGCAGAACTTAGAAATTTTGTAAATGAGCTGAGTAAATGTCTGAAATTCACATCTCAGTCCTTCTTTATTATCTGCTTCATCTTCTAGAGAATTATATACATTGTGCATTGACCATAACGGCAAGGCTAAATGCTAGCAGTGAGGATGAAATTCAAAATGTCTAAGAAATTACATGATATTTTATTTAAAAGGTTAATTTGATAAGCATTTTCCCATGCCATTAATTATTTTAGACAGATTTATATAGGCTGCATTGATTTTCAGTATATGTTTGTACAGTACTCATTTTCACACTTCCCCTAGTTGGAGATCTTTAACTCATTTCTCATTCTTAACTATGTTAATAAGGCCCTAGTGGATGTATTTAAAGGAAAAAAGAAATACTTAGGATGGAAAAGATAATTTTCTTAAAATATCTGAAATATTTTCATTTGAGAAAGGGAGGTGTTCTCAGGTTTCTGGAAATTTTCACCAGATTACAGGTTGTGTTATTGCAGTACATGAAGTTAAATTTGACTTGGCTTACAGCCCTTTCAGAAATAAATTTTCAGAGACTAATGCCCATGCATGTTGGCATGGGAGACCAGTAGTCACTCACACAGGCAAGATAATTGTCAACTTTGAGACTTACCTAGAAATCTATTATATCCAGGAGTATTTAAAGGAATTATGAAAATATACGTAGCTCCCTTTTCAAGATTTTACACAAGGTCTACTGTCGCATTTGTCAGAACCTGATGAAGCGAGCAGCTGGAATGGTTTAACATTCTTTGATGCTGAGTACGAACATTAAGGTTCTATCATTGGAGCTGGATGAATATAGTTCCATGTCTAGTTCCTGAGATTTTTGTTCAGTTTACTTTTAAGATGTGAAAGATTCCTGATTGCAGCTTGTTTTGCTTTATTTTAGAAAAGTAATAATAGTGCCTTTGATCTTGCCTTTGTAATTTAGGCTCCTTTGCCAAGATGAATTTTATCTCATTTTAAAAATTAATGTCCTGTGATAGTTACTGTCTATCTCTTTCAGAGACTATAGTGAACCAAAATATTCTGAATATGATAGTATGGAGAGTTTTTAAAGAGTCCAGAATTGTTAATATATAATTTTTAATTTTATTTCTGGTATGCATTATCTCGATATCAAGAAAAAGCATATACTCTTAAACTTTTATGTATGGTCTACTTTTTGAAATAAGCATTTCAAAATACTATCTTTCACATTTTATATGTTACTTTTTCACAAGGAATCAAAAACACCTTTAATTTAACTGTTCTATATTATTATCTCCTGAAAGTCATTTCAAAGCAAATAAATAATGTTTGAAACCCAGAGAATTAATTTTTTAAGTATACAAAAAACATTTACTAGTTGACATGTAACATACAAGATTCAATATTTTCTATTAAGTGGAGATTTCTTCTGGTGATAATTTTTCTCACTTTAACATTGCATTTAAAAGCACAGTTTCTGATATCGGCCAGGCTCAGGCCTATAATATACTATTCGTATGACACTGGAGAAATTATATTTTTTGTGTCAGTTTCCTCATCTATAAAATGTACAGAATTATAATAGCCACTTATAAAGTTATTAAGATAATCACAAGAATATGTAAGTTAGCATGGTCCCAGTCAAACAAATTGATGAAGATAGTAAATATTTGCTAGTATTATTTTTATATTTTCCAGGATTAGGCTTCATAAAAAATGGGAAAGAAATTATTTCATTCTATTTTCAACTTTCAATATGTATAAATATTTGTGATTAGGTTATCTAACATGCCATATTATAATTATTATTGCTGTTCCTTTAAGTATATACAAATGTTCTATGGTTTTGTGTTATGATGCTGGGATGAAATGTAAACATGTTTCAAATTAAAGTATGCTGCATATTTTCTTAATTTAAACTGGCATTTAAAAAATAACTTAAAAGCCTAGCCCCACTTATCTTCTCTAAATAGAATTGCCACCTAACAGCTTCACTTGAAGCTTTGGTTATCATTTAGAAACATGATTTGAATTGAGATTCTCTGTGTCATTTACTAGCTTAACTCATGCCTCTCATAGAATTATCTCAATCAATACTATTAATAATTGAGGGCTCACAGTGTGCATGGTTCTGGAAGAGCTATTTTAATTTAGAAGGTAGAAATGCATTAAATACCTGTGGCATTTAGCTTGAAGTCGTTTTTGATAATTAGAACTAATCAGAACAATTTCAATTCCCTTTTTATGCTTTTCGTCAAACTTGCTTAATGATTTATTCGTTCATTCATTCCCCAAACTATTATTAGTGCTATTATGAGTCAAACACCGCGCTAATATGAGAGAATAGAGAGATGATCTGATCACAGCCCTACTCTTCAGAGGCTCAAAATCTGGTGATAGAATTAATCAAGGAAACGTATATTTATATGAATATGGTGAGTGAACAGTGTGCCTTTGTAGCATGGAAGAAAAATCTTTAACTCTGCTTTAAAGAGTCACAAAAACACTTGCAAGATGAAGTAAGTTCAAGACAAATTAAATGACTTTGTTTTGATACTTCAAGAATTAATCCCATTAGAGAAAATTTTGGAAATGCAACTAAGGTAAGAGGTAAAATTAAACATCCAAGACCCCACCACTCAAAGGTAATTATTGCCAAAATATAAGTGATTATACTTCTTGTTACTGAAAAAAATCTATCTATATCTATTTAGCTGTCTATCCACACACACACGTTCATGCACACACATATAACATAATATGTGTATATGTGTATGTGAAGAGAGATATATGTTATGTATATATACACATTTTATATAACACAATCATAGGAGTATACACACAAATATGCTATATTTACTGTTGAATGCTTCACATTCTTGCTTTATAATTTTTCTTGATCTTCCTTCCATATAAAAATTCACTTGATGTGATTTTCTAATGAATAACTAGAATTTCATGATACAGATATGCTATAATTTATTTAGCTAATCTTATTTTGTGAGACATTTAGATTCTTTTTATTTTATTATACTGCAATGAACAACCTTGAAGAAAACATTTAGTACATTTTTTTACTATTTTGATAAGATAAATACTTTAAAAGAGAATTGACAAGTAAAATGGCATGTATATTTTGAACACAGTTACGTATGGCCAACTAGCCTGTTAGAAAGGTAAACCAATTTTCAACTCTGCTACTAGCTTACAAGTTTCCCAACACATTCATGTATATTTTTTAAAGCTTTTCATTGCAGAAAAGGCCTAAGATTGTTTTAATTTTATGTTCTTTCTTTTTCTTTATATTTACTGGTTTATTATAAAGAATATTTATTAAAAAGGGTACAGATGAACAGTCAGAAGAAGACATCGACAAGACAAGGTCTGGAAGGGTCTTGAGTGCAGGGGTTTATGTCCCTGTGGAGTTGGGATGTGCCACCCTCCCAGCACATCCATTGAGCCAGTCTATGTCTTTTAAGTGGGTCATTCAGATCATTCAGGTTCAGTGTTAGTATTTGTATGTAGGATGCTGTTCTGTTCATCATGTTGGATGATACCTTCTTGTTTTGTTTACACTCTTGTGCAATTGTTTTATAGGAGCCATAAGCTTTAACTTTCGGCTGTTTTTATACTGGTGGGTATCTATTGTGCTGTTGCAAGCATAATGCACTTTTGAGCATTTCCTGAAAGGCAGGTCTAGAAGTGACAAATTCCCTTGGTGTTTGCTTGCCTGGAAAAGTCTGTACTTCTCCACCATTTATGACACTTAGTTGTGCAGGATAGAAAATTCTTGGCTGGCAGCTGATCTATTTAAGTAGACTAAAAGTGGGGCCTCAATCTCCTCTGGCTTGTAAGATCTCCACTGAGAAGTTTGCTGTTAGACTCATGGACTTTCCTTTGTAGGTTAGTTTTTGCTTTCGTCTCGCAGCTTGTAGAATTTTCTTCCTCATTTTGACTTTGACCTGGTTGATGACTCTGTGTCTTAGAGATATCCTATTTGCTATGAATCTTCCCAGTGTTTGATGGCCATCTTGTATCTGGATATCAGAATCTCAGGAGATACCAAGGAAATTCTCCTCAATAAGTCCCTCAAATAAGTTTTCCGTGTTTTTTGCTTTTTTTCTTCTCCCTCAGAGATACTTATAGTTCATATATTGGCTTGTTTTACATAGTCCTGTCTTTCTATGAGTGATTCTTCATTCTTCTTTATTCTTTTTTCTGCATGTTTGACTGACTAGGTTAGTTCGAAAGTCTTGTCTTCAAGCTCTGAGATTCTTTCTTCTGCTTGTTCTAGCCTGTTATTGAAGCTTTTTGCTATATTTTCTAATTCTCTAAATGACCCTTTCATTTCTTTACATTATTGTATATCCTTTCTCATGTTATCTATCTCTTTAGTGAGTTTTTCCTTTTTTTCCACTTATGCTCTGATTTTTTTTTTTTTTTTTGCCTTCTTCATGCTGGTTTTCAACTTTCTATTCAATCCCATTAATATTATTTGCTATCCGTATGCTGAATTTCATTTCTGACATTTCAACAATTTCCTTTCAGTTGGGGTCCATTGCTGTGGATCTATTGTGATCCTTTGGGTGTGTTGAACTAGTTTGTTTTTTCATGTTGCCAGAATTCTTTTGCTGGTTTCTACTCATCTGAAACCTCTTCTCTCTGTTCACAGCAGATAGATTTGCAGGGCACTTGTGTTCCCTTGCTGGGAATTCTCCTATTTAGTGAGAAGAAGGAGAGGTCCCTAGACAGCACTTTTGTGTCCTACTCTGGAGGATTGACCTGGCAAGAGAGGATCAGATATATTGAGAGCTGTTCTCCTGTGTCATCCTGTTCCCCTGCAATTGTCACATTCATAACCAATGTTGAAAGATATTTGCACAGAGTGTTTTATTGGTCCCCAGGCCACTGCTGGAAACTCAGGAAGGGGTCTGGGTGACTGCCCCTCCACAGAGGCTAGTGGCATGGGAGTTTACTCTGTTTGGGTCTCCACATAGCAATAGCAGTGGTGGTGACTGGTTGAGGTTATTTAGGCAGTGGCCCCAGATGTCAAAGCTGTGAGCATTTGCTCCGCTCAGTTCCAGGGGCAGCAGGATACAGGGGGGTGTGGTTTCAGGTGAGCAGGTTTGTGGCTATGGCAATGTGCAAGGCAATGTACAGTGCCACAGTGGCTGTGCAGCGTACAGAGTATGATTGGGGTCACCAATGTGTGCAGTGTGCTGTGCTGCCGGGCTCGCGGCACACCAGGCCACTGGGGTGCATGATGCATGGGGCTGAAACAGGTGTACGTATCATGGGATCTTGGCCAGCAACTGGCCAGGTCATGGGACTTTGACAGGCTCCTGGCCAGGTCGGAAGGCTTTGGCTGGAGCCTATGAAGGTCATGGGATGTAGTTGAGTGCCTGAGCAGATCACAGTACCTTGGTGGGTGCCTAGGTTTGTTATAGGACCTTGGGCAGGTGCCTGGCACTTTGTGAGACCTTGGCCAGTGCCTGGGTGGGTTGCAGGACCTTGTCAGGTGCCTGCATGGGTTGTGGGACCAGGGCACATGCCTGTGCAGGGTGAGGGATCTTTGTAGTTGCCTGGACAGGTTGGGAGGTGTTGGTCAGTGCCTGGACAGGTCATGGAACCATGGGCAGCAGTGGGGTGGCTTGTCAGGCTGCAGTGGCTGGACTGCCCATGGCTTTTGGGGCTGGGGAGACATGTGGCGTCCTGCCCGGGAGTTGCAGTGGCTGAGGCTCTCCCTCTGCCTGGGTCCAACTGTGGCAGCTGCTGCAGTGCTACTCAGGTGACAGCAGCAGCACTATTGAGAGTTCAAGATGCTGGTGGAAGATACTGGGGACCGGCGGGCACCTGCTCTGCTCACATCCTAGGAGGTGGCTGGTGTGATTTGGGGGTGAATGGCACCCAGTCACAGCATGTGAGAGCATCTGCCCTCTCCACTCCCTCCCAGGACTGGCAGGGGTAATTAGGAGGCAGCTGCAGTGGAACAGAACCCTCTGCTGAACAGGCACTCTGGGGTTGAGATTGCAGAATGGCGTCTGTTGCAGAAGCCTAGGATGAGAAGCTGGTGGGAGCCACTGTGCCCGCTTTCTGCTGCAATGGCACTGCACGTTCTCCAAGCAGCTCCCTGATCTGCTGTGGTGGGGGAGCCCCCTCAAGCTGGGATTGCGGTATCTGCTGGGGAAGTGCAAAGCCCTGGGGATCACTCCCCTGCCCCTTCCCCATGTGTGGATACTTCCACCAAGAACCTTCTGATTTACTGAGCTTATTACCCTGCCTCTCTCCACTCCACTTTGGGTGCTCCGTTTGCTTCTCTGATGATTCATAATGCTGTCTCTGAGATGGTTCATCCATGGGTGAACCTTTACTTAGAATCTTTGATCCTCTCCTTGAGAGCAGTGAGAGCAGGTTATTTCTAGTTTGTCATCTTGGCCCCCTCCAATTTTTATTTCTTAATTACTACTGGGGAGAGCTATTTTTGCTTTTTTCTTTAAAAGTTGCTTTTATATATCTTTGCTCCATTTTCTATTGATGTGTAGTTTCCTATTGATTTGTAATTTGTGTATTAAAAGTCTAAGACTTGGTGTTATACCAGAACAGGATTGTGTATAAACAAATTTTTAAAATATGGATTTTTCATTGGATTTTTTTTGAAACTTCATGCTCTGAAAATGGATATAATGTTTCATACATCTCATAGGTAAGAATATTGGTAGGGCATTTACCAAATTTATTTGATTTTAAAAACTTTTGCTTTTTTTCATTTAACACTTATTAACAGTGTCAAGCCTTAAGATATTCTGCAGAAAATATTGAGGATTACAATATACTCTTCGAAACACAGGTCAAAAATAAATCTCATTTTACAAATGTGAGATGTTTGTGCCCCATAAGCTTAATATAGGCTTAAATAACTGGGGCTTTACTCTTCTTCAAACAAATGTATGTCTCAGAGATTTTTAGATGCGTGTTGAACAGAAGCTGATTAATTGCGGAAGACTCACAACGGAAGGCAGGAGAAGAGGAAGTTGCTAAAACACAGATTCTATGGCTCTCAGTACGAGGGCTACTGATTCTGTAGTTTGGGCCCTAGTATCTGTATTAATCACAACAACAACAGAAACTTTCTCACCTGATTTTTTAATCAACACTTGTCAAAAGATGTGCAGCTATGAAGTCAAGAGTATATACCAGAATAATACCTAAACTGTGGCTTAAGCTGAGGTCCTAAACAATGTGTGTTGGGGTGAGCTTATGGGAGAGAACACAAATCAAATACAGGGTGAAATGCTAAATCAAATAGTAATTACCTTTTTCTCTGAATAACTTTTAATGTGAGGCTACTTCTCTGAAGAATTGTACAGTATACTGGGGACATCTGACAATTTCACACAATCAAAAAAATAATACAAAGTATACAAAAAAAAAAAAAAAAAGCAAAGTGGGAATTCAGGCCGGATTTTTTGTTGTTGTTGTTGCTTTTGTTTTTTATTATTTTTTTGTTTGTTTTTTATTTTTTGTTTTTTTTGAGACAGAGTCTCACTCTGTTGCCCAGGCTAGAGTGCTGTGGCATCAGCCTAGCTCACAGCAACGTCAAACTGCTGGGCTCAAGCAATCTTTCTGCCTCAGCCTCCCAAGTAGCTGGGACTACAGGCATGCACCACCATGCCCGGCTAAGTTTTTCTCTATATATTTTTAGTTGTCCAATTAATTTCTTTCTATTTTTGGTAGAGATGGGGTCTTGCTCTTGGTCAGGCTGGTCTTGAACTCCTGAGCTCAAACTATCCTCCCGCCTCGGCCTCCCAGAGTGCTAGGATTACAGGCGTGAGCCACCGCGCCCGGCCAGGTCAGATGTTTTATTGAAAGAAAGAACAAGAAGATGTGGCATTCAAATTAAGCCTTTAATGACTCTATGATGTGGGTGTTGAAAACGGAAATACATATTTTTCAATAACAGAAATAGCATAAGAAAAGGAGCAGAGGAAGGAAAATGTATGAAAATATGGGAACTTTTCGATCAAGACACAAGATGCATCAATAGGAATCTAATAGAAATAGTGTGGAGCTGGGTTTGGTCAGATGTGTATTTGAACCATAATCAATGTTCTGAGGGAAAGCACATCCCTTCGGAGTAAGGAATGCATAATCACAGAAAATGACAACAAAGCAACCCCTGTCACAAGGCTTTAGAAAGAAAACCAATACTGGTTTATGATGAGATCACCAGGAATTTCAAATTATGTGCAGATGAATATGTTACATTGTAGTCTCTTTCCTCAGAAGAGTTTACCTTTCAGCAGGGACAATCAACTAAATGTTAAGAACTCATTTTAGAAATACAATTTCTAAATGTTCTGGCATATACTATTTTAATGGCTTGTAAATACAATAAGATAATTGGTATGATTAGATTAATATCAGGAATTTTAGCTCTCTTTCAGTGCAGTGTAAAATTTCCTTAAACTGGATAAAGAACAAGACAGAAAATATCTTCAAGACCAGGAAGCTCAAACAGTAGCAGAACTGTCATTTTAACCTGCTATTAGCATATTTCATATAAATAAACAATTCCCAAACTGTCCAAATATTTATGGTGAGATATTTGCGATCGTCTCAAATATGAAGAAATGTCTCTTTTTTCAAATAGCTTTGGTTAAGTAATAGAATCTCTGAATCTTCACTGAAATTTCTTACTGCCAGGTGAAGAATGTTGGCATCTTGAGTTTCACTTTCCAAAAACATGCTGAAATTATAGACAGCCAGGCTGTGATTCTTCTGGAATAGTTAATCCTAATATACTCATATATAATTCAAGCAACTCTGTGCAAAGGGTAATCTGATTGACTGCTGGATTTTACTGCAGGTGGGTTTAGAAGGGAACTAATTTGGGTCCAGGATTAGCTGGATATGTTAGAAGGAACAATTCTCTAGATTGCTGATTCTAATGTTAATAACCCAGATGTTAGTAAAAGCTGCCAGCTGGGAACACAATGATCAAATTCCCTGTGTATGTACTCTAATGTCTAATGATGATGAGTGAATCATGTGACCACAACTAGCATTCTTGGCTTAACCATTAAGGTTGTAATCTCATTGCCTGAGTTTAAGACACAGTGTAGAAATTTAACAAAATGGATGCTATTAAAAAATCCACTGTCTGTTTGCTATTTTTATGCACCCAAAATATAATCTGCCTTTATGTTTTGATTGTTTCATCTTTTTGATGAATTAGACCTAAATTATTCATGAAAAGGTCTAATTTTTTTTTTTTTCGAGACAGAGTCTAGCTTTGTTGCCCAGGCTAGAGTGAGTGCCGTGGTGTCAGCCTAGCTCACAGCAACCTCAAACTCCTGGGCTCAAGCAATCCTTCTGCCTCAGCCTCCCAGGTAGCTGGGACTACAGGCATGCTCCACCATGCCCGGCTAATTTTTTCTTTATATATATATTTTTAGTTGTCCAGATCATTTCTTTCTATTTTTTAGTAGAGACGAGGTCTTGTTCTTGCTCAGGCTGGTCTCGAACTCCTGACCTTGAGTGATCCACCCGCCTCGGCCTCCCAGAGTGCTGGGATTACAGGCGTGAGCCACCGCGCCTGGCCGAAAAGGTCTAATTTTAATTCACTTCTATCCACTATTGGAAAATAAGAAAATTTATGGTGATTTACAGACATCAGTCCCCAACTGTATCCCTACTCAGCTCTTAATAGTAATGTTTCAGGAAATCATTGTAATCAGACATGGAAGAGCCAACACTTGAAATGATGGTGAATGTGCTCTCTCTCTTCATTATATGGCTATATGGAACTAGATAAATAAAGAATATGTTGAAATAAAGCTCCATCAACAAATAAAAATGAAGATGAAAAAAGGTGACATTAGTTTTTACACTAGCACTCTTTCCTTTTGTGAATGGATGAAACACATTAGTGGAAATTCAGCCCAGAATGATGGTCATTACAACACAGCTTATTTAGTTGTTTTGTATACAGTCTAAAACTTCTGTCAGACTTGGGTGTCTTTTCTTTTTCATTGCTTGAAACAGTGGGATCTATAGCTATAGTGCCCCATATTTCCTACTAATATGTTTTCCATCACGTAGATAAAATCCACTTGGAAAATATTTGAAATTAAACCACAAATCTGTGTAGAAATCAAAGTCAAGCCTGGGCACAGTGGCTCACGCCTGTAATCCTAGCACTCGAGGAGGCAGAGGTGGGAGGATTGCTGGAGCTCAGGAGTTCGAGAACAGCATGAGCAAGAGTACGACCCCGTCTCTACTAAAAATAGAAAGAAAATAGCCAAACAACTAAAAATAGAAAAAAATAGCTGGGCATGGTGGTGCATGCCTGTAGTCCCAACTACCCGGGAGGCTGAGGCAGGAGGGTTGCTTGAGCTCAGGACTTTGAGGTTGCTGTGAGCTAGGCTGACATCATGGCACTCTAGCTCAGGCAAGAGAGTGAGACTCTGTCGCAAAAAAAAAAAAAAAGAAAAGAAAAAAAGAAATCAAAGTGAAAACACAGACTAGTGGATTTGTTTATACTTTCCTTTTGAGGAGTAATGAAAAATAAAGAGAATGTATGTAATTGGAATAGGTTTTCAAACTTATTAAGAGTATATGAATATTTTTCTCAGTAGCTCACCTAAATCCTTGTGAGCAAGATGTGAGCTAAACACTAAGTAGATCACCAACTTCCCAAATCTATTGATTTATATATGAGTGAAAATAGAGAAAATTTATAGTCAAGCATATTCTATAAACTCTCATCTTTGTGCACAGCATGAAAACATTTCAGAATTTCTCAGATTGATGAAGAGAAATGCCTCATTAAATGACACAGAGATCCATGCAGTATTATAAAAATAGCATGGGAAGTTATATAACTAAAACGTTATTTCTTAGATCAAACAAAGAGAAATATCTTTGTGGAAACAAGAGAATTTTTCTGGAACCTGACGACAGGATAGAAAACTTTTGAAGTGGATAAAAAAAAAGTTTTTTTGTGCACACAAGTATTTCATTATGTAAACCAGTAATAAATCAATGGGTGGTATAAAGTACAATATGGCAAGCATACTTTTCTTTTTGAATTTAAAGGATATTTTAAGCATATTACATTGAAATATAACATTTACTCATAGTTTGAAATTATCAGACTAAATTTCCATTCTCTTCCTTTTTATAAGATTTTATTATTAATGATTAGTGCTTTTCTGCATCCTTTAAAAGAATTAAATGGTTTTCCTCTTTGATCTGTTAAAAATGTTAATTATATTATTCTATTTTTTATATCTAAATAATAATTTTCAGTCCAAGGATTAAACCTTACATTATATATATTATATAAGCATTATATAATATAAAATCTTTATAGTATATATATCCTGGATTTGATTTGCTAATATTTACATGGGATTTCTGCAACTATGACATAGGTGAATTTGGGCTACATTTTTTATTTTGCACTGTAGCCTCATTCTATTTTGGTATTACAATAAGGTAAACTTAATAAAGTAAGCTTTGGAGTCTTCCAATTCTACTTAGATTCTGGACCATTTGTTGATGCTTTGGTACTACTTAGCTATAAATATTCAAATTCTTGTGTTTTTTAGAGAGGTATTTTAAACTACTGATTAAAATTCTTAAGAACTTATAGGTAATTGTGTGTTTTATATTTATTTTCATTCAATTTTGGAATCTTATTTTACATATAATTTTCTTGGAAATAATTTAATTGTATATTAATAGTCATATTAATAGTCATTAATAGTCTCAATCTCCATAGTCTTTATATTTAGATGTCATCTAAAATTCTACTAGTTTGTTTGTATTTATTGGCATTCAAAGATTTTGAAAAGTAAACAGAAGCAGGCAGATTGAAGAAGGACATCAGAATTTAATGTGTCACTGAACCAGTGTTAAGTTTACCAGTTTTTTCTTCCAGTGCCCTCTAGATTAAACTTAGACATATAGAAAAGAGAATTGTGTTACAGAGAAACCTCTAGAAGAAATATTTTAGTTCTGGCCCAAGGAGTGGGAAGGGGCACTAAAAGAGCTAAAAGAGAGCAGAGGAAAATCCTCTTTTTGTTTCTTTCATTATTTTTTTCTGTGCCGTCTTGCTTACCCTAACCCCATGGCAATTTTTGGTGGCAGCTGTGACAGCAGTAAAAATGGTGCCAATGGGATCCTACAGAACACCAAACTCAGAAGGTATGACACCTCCTTCTCTATGTGATGATGCTGAAATTCCAAGATGACAGGGAAAAATCTTTCTGTTTTTTGTATATTTTTCTCTGTCCTCCTTCCATCGGCCCTGGTCATGACACCACTGAGGAAGTGAATGGTTTCTAGCCAGAGGATTAATACAGGGAGCTGGAAATTACCAGAATGATTGCAGAAAGTGAGAAGCTCAGGAAAACAACCCCATAAAGTTAATAAACTACTAGGCTTGCCCTCAATCTATGCATTTTTGGACTTGAGCATAATTATTATACCACAGACTTTGATACTCAGCTAATGCACAGATTTTATGCAGATACACAATGAACCACCAAGTTGTGTTCACATGGACAAATAAGAATAGCACTGAAAGTCTGTCAGAACTAAGCTGACATTGGAACTAAGCACAGAGAAGACAGGTTAGAATTTATAGCTGGATGGTCTGTCCAAAACAAAAACAAAAACAAACCCCACAGTTGATTGCCCATCAAAACAAACAAAAATAATTATCAACATTCTCTATAGGACTTATACAAGACTCCGAGGCTTATAATGTTCAAAATGGCAGTATACACCCACAATTACTTGGAATAAGAAGAATCACGAAAATCTCAATTTTCACCAATAAAGAAAACCAATAGGACCCCAAAATGAGATTACACACAAATTGGAATTATCTTACAAAATCTTTAAAGCAATGATTATAAAAATATCAAATCAGCAATAACACTCTTAGATTAAAGTAGAAAATATCAGCAAAGAAATAAAAGATAAAGAACAAAATGGAAATATTAGTACTAAAAACTCAAATAAAAACTTACTCGGTAGACTCAGAAGTAGAATGGATATAACAAAGGAAAATTTCAGTAAGCTTGAAAACAGATCGGTAAAAATTATCCAATCTGAATAGCAGAGGAAAAGTATTTAAAAATGAAAAAAAATTCAGGAACTGTTCAATAATACAAAGTCTAATCTTTGTTTCATCTCCAGAAGGAGAGAAGAGTGAAGAGCTAGAAAACAATTAAATAACTGCTGACAATTTCACAAGTTGGAAAAGATACCCACTTACAGACTCAAGAAACTAAGAAAATCCTTAACAGAACAACCTGAGCAAGCTATCTATGCCCAGACACATAATAATCAAACTACTCATACTAAAACAAAGAAAAAATCTTGAAAGCAATGAGAGAAAAACAGTGTATTACCTAGAAGAGAACAATGATTTAATTATCTGTACATTCTTATCAAAAATCAAGGAGACTAAAAGAAAGAAGTATATTTTTAATGTGTTATAATAACTGTCACTTCAGAGTTGTTTAGCTAAAATACTCTTTAGGAATGAAGGAGAAATAAAAACATTCCCATTCAAATTAAAAATAAGAAATTTCACAACCATCATACTTTCTCTCAATTGATCTAAATGGATTGTTAAAAATAAGTTTTTAAATGAAGTAAAATTATATTAGAAGAAAACAGAACAGCAGAAAAGAAGGAGGTTCAATAAAAACAATATTTGGCTAAATTACAAAAAAAAAACCCATTCTTGTTCACTTGCATCCTTTAAAATATGTTTTTCAGTTAAAAGCAAAAATTATGATTGTCTAAAGGGGTTGTAAATGTATGTTGATGTAACAGATAAGACAATCATAACATAAAGGGGGAGAGACTAACAAAAAAATATGAGGTAGTAACATTTCATCCTAAAATTTACATAGTAAACTGTTGATTACAAATGACTTGCTAAAAGTTAAGAATGTTTTGTAATCCCTGAAGCAATCATTAAGAAACAATATATTAAAAAGACATAATCAAAATCACAATAGATGTATTAAAATAAAATATTTTAAAATGTCATAGTAATTCAAAAGATTCTCAAAAAGGGAAATGGAAGAAATAATAATTGAACAAAGAGGAAACAAAAAAATAAACTGGAGGACCTAAATTTATGCATATCAAAAATTACATTAAATGTAAATGGTCTAAGCATAACAATAAAAAGGCACTGATGGAGACGTAATCATTTTTATACAGCGGCAGAGGACTTGGCAGAATTGTGTTCTGATAGATGGGAAGTAGAGCTTGTAAATGATGGACTTGAATACTTAACTGAAGTAATTTCTAAGCAAAATGTTGAAGGTGCAGCCTACAGAAAAATGAGAAAAGAGAGTTAAATTGAAGAGGTAATTGATAAGCAAAAAGGAACCAGAACTTGAAGATTTGGAAATTTTTTAGCCTATCTATACTGTGAAAAATGAGAAAGCTTGTAGAGAACATCAAGGATATGACTGGACAAAAGTTTGCTAAAGACATTAGATATATCACTTGTGGATCCAATAAGCCATCCCAGCAGATATGTCACCAGTTGGAACTAAAAAGGACAAAGATAAGATGAAATAAAGGTTGTCATATTTCCAGGATTCAACAAGGATAAAATGGGTCAATAATGATATCCAATTGTAGACATTTGTTATCCTTCCTGGATTCCTAAGGGTGGACTGTATCTCAGGGCAGAGAGGGGAGAGCCACTGCCCATTGATGAGGGAGGAGGGTAGCCTCCTAAATGGACTAGAAGAATAGAATATCAAGGCAAGAAGATAATTGCTCAAGCCTTGAAATCTAATGGAATTTGTCTTGCGAGTTTTCAGACTTGTTTGGTATCCATGATACCTTTTCCTTCTTGTTTCTTCCTTTTGGAATGGGAATGTCTATTCTATGTCTGTCCCACCATTGCATTTTAGAAGCAGATGACTTTTCAGTTTCACAGTTTCACAGACAAAAGAATTTTGTGTCAGGATGAATCATATCTGAAGGCTCATCTACACCTGATATAGAAAACATTTGGATAAAATTTTATACTTAGTGTTGATGCTGCTTAAGACTTCTAGAGAAGTAGAGATGGGAGATGGTGTCAGTATGTTTTGCATGTGAGAAAAATATGAATTTATTTTTGGGGGGAACAAAAGGAAAACTATTATGGGTTCAATTGTGTTCTTCCTCAAATATTATATGTTAATGTCCGAGTCCCTGGTGGTACCTTAAGTTTTGACCTTACTTGGAAATAGGATTGTGGTAGATATAATTACTTAAGATGAGGTCATACCAGAGTAAGGTGGTCCACTCATCCAGCATGATTTGTGTCCTTATAAGAAGGGGATATTTGAACGTAGACACAGCCATGCAGCATAGAAAAAAGACAATGTGAAAAGACACAGGAAAAACATGGTCATCTGTAAATCAAGGAGAGAGGCCTGGAATAGATTCACCCTTTATAATCCTTAGAAAAAAACAATCCTGTTGATAACTTGATTGTAGACTTCTCACCAGAGCTGAAACAATACATTTCTGTTGTTTTATCAGTTTGTGGTAATTCGATATGGCAGCCCTAGCAAACTAATACGATATATAAAAATCAATTGAATTTCTATCAACTAGCAAAGAACTCTTTGAAATTTAAATTAAATAATTAGAATGATTTAATATAGCACCAGTAAAATAAAATACTTAGATAAAAATCTAAATAAATATTTACATACATGCCAGATGTGCCTGGTGAAAATGACACAACACTACTAAATCAAAAAGGACCCAAATAAATGAAGAAATATATTGTGCTCTTATATTTAAAGACTTATTGAGATGTCAAATATCCCCAAACTGATCCTAATTTAACACTATCCTAATAAAAATCCCAGAAGAATTTTATGTAGATATTGACAAGGTTATTTTAAAATTTATTTGAAAAAGCAAAGTAAATAGAACAATTATAGAATACTCATACCACCTGATTTCAAAAATAGGAAGTTAATATAATTTTTAAAAATATGGTTTTGGCAAAGGGTAAACACATATATAGATG
>NW_012137525.1:308372-316103 GCF_000956105.1 Propithecus coquereli | reverse complement strand
TTTATTCCAAAATGGATCATAGACTTAAAAACAAAACACAAACTATGAAGCTGTTATAAGAAAACATAGGAGAAAATATTTGGCAAAAATTCTTAGACATAATCCCTGAAGTATGATATATTTAAAAAAAAATTGATAAGTTGGACTTCAACTAAATTAAAATTGAAAGATAAGCCAGACACTGAAGGAACACGTTTGCAAATCGCAATTTGACAAACGACCTTTATCCAGAATATATGGTGAATAAAACAACTTAATAAACTAATAATTTCAGTCATTTTGACAAAAAATACAATAGAATCGAATTTTTAAAAATGACAGTACTCATTGCTAATGAGGAGTAAAAAGCAACTGGAATTCTCATACACTACAGGTAGGAAGAAAACTGGTACAACCAGTGTGAAGAACAGTTATATCATTTCATACATAGCTAGATACATATGTACTCTATAATATAGAAATTCTACTTTTAGTACTTTAGCTAAGAAAAATGAAAACTTATGTTCACCAAAACCCATATGCAAAAGTTTTAGCAGCTTTATTCAATACTAACCCAAGATGGAAACAACCCAAATGTCCTTAAATTGGTGAATAGATAAACAATATACAGCACATCCACACAGTGGGTGAAGAGTGGATGCTTCTCAGCTTTACAATCAAAACATGAGTGAATTTCAAATGAATTATGATAAATAAAGCAAGCCTCTCAAAAGACTATATATCATCTTATTCCATTTAAAGACATTTTGGAAAAAAAAAAACACTATAGGCTGGAAAAAAGATTATTGTATTCTAAGGCTTAGGGGTGGGAAAAAAAGTTTGACTACACAAAAATAGCTGAAGGAACTTCTTTTAGATGATAGACTGTCCTCTACCTTGTTTGTTGTGATAGTTACATGACTCTATGCATTTATCCAAATTCACAAAACTGTAGAATCAGTGTCCAACTACAAAGTTAGAAGAAAGAGTCCACACAAGGCTACTTTTACTTCAGACGCCAACTGCAAGTTCAGGAGTTTCCTGAAACCACCCTCAGGTTCAATGATTCACTAGAAAGATTTACTTAATGAAAGCCAAGGACACTCTTACCCTTAATGAGTAAAAGTATATATTATTTCTCACAAGGAAAGAGTGCCACTGTGGATTTTTAAGTAGAGAAATAACATGCTGGATCTGTACCTTGGATAGGTAACTCTATTATAAATGGAGTTTAGACTGGAGAGGGAAGATGGAGGCAGAAAGACAAATTGATTACAGCCTAACCTATTACAAATAAAACAGGAATATTTACTTGCTTACTTTTAAACATGTAATGGTATCTGAATGTAGTTTATCTGAGTTAATTTTTCTGCTTTTAAAATTAATTTTAGTTAATTATCCTGCATTTGCCTATTAGCGTAATTTGATCTAATTGCATGTTTAATGTAAATAGCTCTAATCACATAATTTGTATGTGTTAATGACATAATTAGATGATGCACAATTACAATTTTAATGATGTCATAAAATCTGTATAAGGCATGGCTAAACATAAGCCTACCACACAGCAGGGATGTGCCCCTTGAGGTCAGAGACTGTGGGAAATGGAAAGGAATATGTATTGTCTAGTTCAATCCGCTCATTTAACAAGTAACATTTTATCAAATAGTATGGAATAGTCATTTGTGTACCATCTACTTAAATCCATTTAACTTATCTTAAAGTTAACTTATCTTTAAAATTTGACTACCTCTGACAATTTCCTTTCTCCTCTATTATATCTGTTAAATGCATGCTTCCTCTTTAAGATCCAACTCACTTATCATCCCTTCTTCAAAGCCATTCCAAATTCCCAAAAGCAAAGTTCCTCATTCATTACTTTATGATACCTATTAGTTCTTTGCTGTATTACTGTAGAGCATCCTGCCTTGCATTGTGTGATTTACACTTGTCTCCTTTTGTATTATTGCAGATAAGGTCTTATTCATGAGAAGTAGTACAATATATTGATTCAGATCTAATATTCTTTGGTCAGGAAGACCTGGGTTCAAAGTCCTAGAATAAGCCTGGCAAAGCCAAAGCCTGGCATTCCTAGTTTTAATTCTGAATTTAAACACTGAGTATAAATGAAAGGGAACAGGAATAAAATTTTTAATAAAAAGTAGTGAAAAGAATCAGAGAAAAAGTAATATTAATAGATATAGAAGACAGGTAAGGAAGATCCAAAATGCTTATAATTTCCTAAAAAGAAAAAGAGTGGATCTGAACTAAAATTTACAATTATAATTTAAGACAACTTTCTGATATTAAAGTGGACCTAATTCCTAAAATATTCCACTATTTACTTGGTAAAACTACCCCAAAATAATACTAAATAGTAAAGGCAAAGTGGGTAAAAGTCATTTATAAAGAAAAAAACTCAATTTGTTATGGATATGTTGACAACAGCATGCATTCAAGTCAACGTTGGAATGACCTTTAAAACAAATTTAAACAAAGGAAGTGTGGATATTCTATGAAGAAAATGTAAACTCATACTTTAAAGCAGTGAAAACAGAGAGAAGAGAGTGAAAGCAGAAGAAATTTGAAAACAGTACAATTTGGAGACAAAACAATTGAAATAAAACTATGGATTAAAAATTCAGTGGCTCAAAGTAAACAACTGAAATGGGGTAGAGAGAGTATGACACCTGCTCTTATAATTCTGACTTTTGAAACATGGGCATTTCTATTTGTTATAAATGACATTACGTAACATTAAATTAAAAATGAAGAAGAAAACTCAAAATTGAGAAAAGGTGGAAATATATCTATTTATATATGAAATAAGCACACAAAGAATTATTTCAAGTGACTTTTGGATAAAGTACTTTGAGTGCATGGTGTTAGGTGGCTATATTCTAGGCTTAAAAATAACATCATTCCTCAGAACATTTATTATTTTCAGTAATTGTGGGATCCTTATTTGAAATTACTTCATGTAAATTCCAAGAAAAATCAGATAGACTGATATATTAATGTTCCTAGAACAATTGTCTTTCAGTTTAAAACAATCATAATTGCAAAATGGAGAAGAAAAGAGAAAACCCTGTCATTAAATTTTGAACATGAAAATATCTGTATGAAGTAGAATGTGGAATTCGAAATATAAGTATAAATTCACATTGATTATTTTAGTATAATCAATAAAGGGGCTTAGAAACAATATCATTTCAGCAGCAATGGGCACACTTAGTGCCCAGATCTTCATCGTACAAGAGGGCTTCTCTATACATGGCACATTCTCTAGTTGGCTGAGGATATAGTCTTACTATGGAGCATAACTTACCAATAACTTCCAAATAATAAAACAGTTCTCCTGGTACTTTAAACAAAAATCAGTTTTTGAACCATAATAATGTCCAGCTCGGTGTAATCATCAGCACTCAAACCTTCATTCTAATTTTAGTGCCTTTCCCAGTTTGAGTGGGCTGCAGGCAACAAGTCAGTCACAGGAAAGGGAAAGTGATCAGATTATTTTATCTCCTCAAATCTACTTATAGCCTTCTTCCTAGCTTGCTAAGCATAGTCTCCAACATTTCTAGCATCAAACATGGGGGAAAGAATAAGAGGCATTGGGACAGGAAATTCTCATTTGACTTTCCAGTTGTGGACTGGGTTTGACACTTTATTTCTGTGTATGTGAATTGTCAGTCTTTCTTTTTTCTAGTTGATCTTCTTTGGAAGGACATGAAACAACACAATATTCTTTTCCATATGTGGTCATCATCTGCCTCTCTAATCTGCTTGCATTAAAAGACAGATCCTTGTCCTTTAAATTAATGCCAAATAATTATCACAGTTTTTCAAAAGAATTCCATCTCCTACCCTTCTGGCCTTTCCAATCTCATTTACAGGCTGAAACTGGGTAGTCATGTAAGGGTTCCAACATCCGTTTTCAATCAGCTCCTTAGTAAGTCTGTAGAGGGTCTGGCATATTATTTTGAAATATGGGAGTAGATGATAACTAGTTTCATGAAGCTTCAGACAATACTAATATTTGTTAATACACATAAATAGTCTATACATTCTGATTTATTTTACCATATATATGTTATTGCACTTAAACTATGTCATATTTGCTATTTCAAGGTGTGATTTTTCACTACACATCTTGGGAACTGATCCCTTGTACATCTGTATTACCATTTACTAACTAAATTAAGTTAAAGAAAGTAGATTCTTCACCATTTTTTTCAATTACTGTTTTATATGATGTCTCAGTAAATTAATTATGAAGTCTTTGTTAGTATCATGCCAAATAGAAATTATTTATTTAACTGAGAATTTGTCTTAATTTCTAGAGGAAAAAGTATAGAGTCTAATATTATTTCTTAATTTTGACTTTAATCTCTGCTGTTACATACTTTATAGGTACTCAAGGCACTATATTTGGAGCAGGGCCTTAGTTTTCCAAGTAGTAATGTAGTTTCTTCTCTATAAAACTTCTGTAGCTACAAGATACTTTGGGGCCCATTGCATAAGAGAATGTTATGTGTTTGTTTTAGTGATAATCTGTCCTTTCTTATATCTGCTACTGAGAGTATTCGCCACTTAAGTTGCTAGGAGGAATAAGAGACCACAGTGGCACACCACTGAGCAGTATGGCTATTAAGAGTGCACTACTGTAATTCCTCCCTTGGTTCCGGGTTTAGTGTATAAGTGCATAATTCTTTACAGTGTCTAAATTGTCATAGGAACATGTAAGTTACAAGTGTTTTACAATTGAATTTCTGACCCTGCCTGTCCTACTTGAGTCTGACAGAAGAAAATACTACAGGAGATTGAATTTATGTTTATTAGACAGTCAGGTGAAATGAAGCTTAGGAAAGCTTTCTACCTTTGAATATCTAGTTTATATAAAAGGATATAAATATTACCAACATCAAGAGAAAAAAAACAGTAACCAAACTTCTATTGAATGACATATCCATGCAAGTATTCATAAAGGTTATACTTTAATAATATATCCTCTTCCCCAAGCCATTAGTTGTTGCTGACATCAATGTCTAATGTACTTAGGTAGTCAACCTAATACTTAGTGTACCTAAAAATAAAAAATATATATTTCATAATACAATCATACATCAAACTCATCAAACTGCACATTAATATACAAAAGCATTAATGAAATATTCCAAATAGAGTTCTTTGTGAATGGATTAATTTGGCATTTATAGATTCTGGGAAAACCAAGATGAATAAGAACAAAGTTCTGTCAAGTAGAAGAAAAACACCCATATACATCTAATTATAACTCATTACAAGCTGTGGAAATTGCAGTAATAATGGCATAAAAAAGACAATAGATGTTCAGAAAAAGATGTATTAATATGACAATAGTATTCATGAGGATTTTACAAAGGAGATAGATTTGAACTGAAAATTGAACATTCTTCCAAGTAAATAAGGTGCAATTTTTATTAAACATAGAGGAAATAGAAATGAAAATATGTTAAAGCATTCAGAGAATAAGAAGAATAAACGTGAGTTAAAAATGAAAGGTGGCACATGAAGGGTGCTTAACATCGTTAATCATTAGGAAAATCAAAACCACAAAAAGATACCACTTCACAATCTAGGATGGCTATCAAAAAGAAAGAAAAGAAAAACCTAAACAAACAACAGCAACAACAATAACAACAACAACAAAAAAAACCCCAGCAAATAAGTGTTGGTGAAGATGTGGAGAAATTAGAACCTTTGTGAACTGCTGATGAGAATGCAAACTGGTACAGCTGCTGTGGATCACAGCATGGTGGTTACTCAAAGAATTAAAAATAGAATTATCATATGATCTAGCAATTTAATTTCTGGGTACCTACCCCTCAAACATTGAAAGTATGGGCTTGAACATATATTTGTTGTATTAGTCCACTTGGGCGGCCATAATAAAATACCACTGATTGGATGATTTAAACAACAGAAAGCTATTTCTCATAGTCCTGGAGGCTGGGAAGTCCAAGATCAAGGTGGGGGCCAGTTTGGTACTGGTGATGTCTCCTTCTTGCTTTCAAACTGTTACATTTTCCGAGTTTTTGCATGGCCTTTCCTCTGTGCATTCAGAGGCAGGGTGAGGGGCGAGTGGGGGGGAGGTGGGGGGTGCAAAGAGAGAGAATCTCTCTCTCTTGTTATAAGGCCACCAATCCTATCAGACTAAGACTCTATCCTTTTGACCTCTTTCAACCTTAATTATCTCCTAAAAGCCCTATCTCCAAATGCAATTACGTTGGGGGTTAGAGTTTCAACATACACATTTTGTAGGGACACAATTCAGCCCGTAGCATTTGTATACCCAGGTTCTTGGCAGTATTATTTACAATAGCTAAAATTTAGAAGCAATCTAAGTGTCTATCACTGGATGAATGGATAAGCAAAATGTTGTATATACATACAATGAAATATTATTCAGTCTTAAAAATGGAAGGAAACCCTGATACATGCTACAACATGAACAAATCTTGAAGACATCATACTAAGTGAAATAAGCCAGTCATGAAGTGGCAAATACTGCATGATTACACTTATATGAGCTATCCAGTCAAATTCATAAAGATAGAATGTAGAACAGTGTTTTTCAGGGTCTGGGAGGAGTGGGTATAGGGAGTTATTGTTTAATGAGTACAGAGTTTCAGTTTTTCAAGATGAAAAGAATTATGAAGATGGAAGGTGGTGATAGTTGTACAACTATGTAAATGTACTGAATGCCACTGAGCTGTACACTTACAAAGGATTAAAATAGTAAACTTTATATTATGTATATATTACCACAATAAAAAAGTGAAAGATTGGCAGCTGTAACACAGGAGATGACCTCTAAGTGTTGGTCAGGGCAAGACTAATTCTATTTTCCTTAACCTAAGTGTAATGCTAAGGAAAGAAAAAAGGCTAAGGAAAATAGCCTGCCTTCAAGCTCTGCCAAATGAAAAGGATAGACAGAATAAAACAAAGCGGTTGTTAAGTGTGGATAACTTGCTGAGGTTCCATTTACCTAGGGGCACTCAGTCATGTGACAGTTGCACTCAAAGATGGCTTCAAATTTCCTCCTTTCCTGTGTATGCAAACCACTCTCCTGTGTGGGATATCCTTTGATTGAAAGGCCACGTAAGCCAAAAAAAATAATTTTCTGAGAATTATTTCAGCATTATAATGACATGTACTTGGAAAATTCCCATTCCATTCACCTCTCACACCATCTCCATCAACTCCCCACCCATGGATTTTTACCTTTCCCAAACAAGTTTGGCCATGAGAATTTAATTAAAACTATTTTGCTCTGGTGGCAGAAGTGGTTTGTGGTTTATCCAACAGCTATTCTTTTCTCAAATGTGTTCAGGTTTTAGGTTGGCAGCAACATGCACACCAAATATGTGCTTCTCCTTCTGCTCTGAGGGATAAGCCTTGGCTGGGCTAAGCAATTACGGTTGGCCCATCCATCTTTGCCAGTGATTGATTTCCAAATGAGTGCATGACCCAATTTTCACCAATAAGAATACAAGGAAGTCTGCTAACAGACTACTGAGGAAGTTTTTCCTTTATGCTAAAAGGTGAAATGGAAACAATTCCTTCTCACTCTCTTCTTTTTTCTTTTGGTTGCTGATATGTAAGTATGTGATTTTCAGAGTTGAGAGAGACATGTTGCAATCATGAGAGGAGATATAATTAATATCGTGAGCATTATAAAGCAGAGAGATGATGAAACATCTGGGTTCA
>NW_012137525.1:289636-307282 GCF_000956105.1 Propithecus coquereli | reverse complement strand
AGCCTTAAAAAGGGGATTTCTGAAATGCATAATTTTCAAACACTATTTTTGTAGGGACCATCCCTGGGCAAAACTTGGCTTAAGCCCAGAGTCAGCGAAACTGGGTGTGCTCTCCTTGGCGCCAGAGGTCAATAGGCCCGGGCCCGGCCTGTTGGCCAAACAGAACTATTCCTCATGACAGATAGCTTTATGACAGATAACCAAGCACCTGAGGTCTTGCAAACAAGCCAAGGCACCTCATTGTCCTGCATACAGTAATGAGATAAAGAAGTTAAGATGCAAGAAGTTAAGATGCAAACATCTGCTTCCGTTGAACAATCGTCTGGAAGGAATGAAAATGTATTTTCCTCAGGGTTCCCAAGGTAGTCACATGCCAGGAAGTAGCTGCTGGACAGAGAAAAGTATAAGAATAAAGCGATTGGTAGAATTGACTACTGCAGTCTTGTATGTCTTGTGTGTGTCTGTGTGTTTCTTTCTGTGTCCATTCCCCGTTCTGCAATCTGGGCTGCGACAATTTTCTCAAGTCTTAAAAGCAGACATAATTTTCCCTTAAAATATTTTCTTCCTTTTAAGTGGAAAGAATGAAGATGTATTATGGATGTTGAAATCGTGTTAGCTTCACCAGTGATTGCTGCATAGCTGCAGATAAGTGATTACTCTTTAATAGACTGATGAGAATCTTAATCATTAATAAAATTTGTCAGGTGTGGCAGAATCCCAGATGCTTGCATAATTCTCATCCCCCTGCTTAAGTAAAATCATCTGGGAAATATGGTTTATTGTTTATAGCATGAAAATGTGTCTAAATGAAGAGTTGTGAAAAATATAATAATGATCTAATTTGCAGACTTGCATTCAATAACTGCCAAACAAATAAGGCTTAGGAGAAAAAGCACTCACAAAAAGAGGTCAGATCTAGGATTGGTTAAGATGTGAAATAATATCGGTGGTTGAAGATGACAGGAAAGGAAAAGTAATCAGGTGATCTGCAATAGATGAAGGAAAACAATGACCTATTTCCGAAAGTAGAATAAAATGGCTTGGATAGGAACATGAGCAGAAACAACATGCTTTTGTGATCTAAAGGGATGGGTATATTGAACCAAACTGATTACATGCTGACAATTATTTGGATTAGTTTCTCCTCCGGTGGGTGAAAAAATGTGTCAGCGGGTCTCGAAAAGTAAAAAAATTTAAATTGTTTCTGTTTTTTATTCACATTAATTTCAGAAAAAATAGAACTCATCTATGAGGCATTTATTATTAATCATTTTTACTCAGCTTATTCCTCTATTATTGATCTCTCAGCACCAAGTAGAAATTGTGTTTAAATAACATTAAGTTCTATTTGTTAGAATATTACTCTGAGCTGAGCATGGTGGCCCAGGACTATAATCCTAGCACTTTGGGAGGCTGAGGAGTCAGAATCACTTGAGACCAGGAGTTTGAGGTTGTGGTGAGCTATGATGATACCACTGCCCTCCAGCCTGGTTGACAGAGAGAGACCCTGTGTGGGGAAAAAGAAATATTACTCTGAAATGTACTCTTTTTATTTTTTTTACATTAGTGTCTTATTAAACACCAAAATAAACATTTATTCAAACAAATATGTGCTTTAAAGGCTGTGGTAAGGAAATATGTTTTACTAATTGTTTTTAACATTTTTCTCTCTTTTCCATTGTTCCGTTTTCCATTTTTCCCAGTACCTGGTACAGTGCTTTGTACATGGTTGAAATTAGAAGATTTAAATTAGCCAACTGAATATTTTTGCAAACTCATGAACATATAACAAAACGTGGCTCCGTGGAAGATATCTATTTAATCAACTTGTTGCTGATGAAGTTTTAAATATAAATAAATGCAAATTAACACATTTTGAAAACATCAAAATTTGTTAAGCACACAAATTCATCTACCAGTTCATCCTAAACCCCCGATGTAAGTTGTAGTTGTTGGAAACTGACACAGCAGTTGCTAAGTGTAAACATCATTGACAGCTTTTAACAGCTATTTTCTAAGATATTCCCTACACACTTGGAAGAGCCAAATTAGGCATTCTGTATCAGTAATCTTAAGAAACTATTGTATTATAAGCTTTCTAAGAAGAATCAAAAGCGAATCTACAAATAAAGTTCACTATAATATTCTTATTTTTAAAGGAATCGATTTCTGTGTACAAAGTGAGGTTTATCCCACATTAAACTTTTAGGACATTCACTAAGACGGCCTTAATAGCTTTGTTAGTTGTGTTTTCCTTAGCAGAAGATAATAATATTGATTTGTTTTATAGAAGTGTTCTGTGCAATAACAACTGAAAATTATTTATCAATCCTTAAGATTCATGAAATCATATTAATAGTCAAGTTAAACTACAGTTTCATATATCTTGCCTACTGTTAATATTTCTCTGAACTATTTTTGTTGGGAGAATTTGAAATATATTCTTCATATTAGAGTACATTTGAGAGAATCATATTTTGATTTAATCAAAAGGGTATGAATAAGGACATCAAAAATGTAAAAGCATTAATAAATTTAAAGTGTGTGTATGTGTTTTAATAAAGCCATTTATCTGTGTTGAGTGTGTAGTACTAAGGTTAAAAAAAAATACCTTGTAGATTATCATTGCTTGAGTTTTCCTTGCTAACATAGTTACAAATATGGATGGCTGGTTAAATGTAAAGAAAAGCAATATTAATTTTCAGAAGGGTTTCCTAACTTGCATTTGCAGTAAACCATTTCTTTGTACTGATCATAAGCTTTTTGCACTATCAATATAACACATAATCCCCGGTTTCATCAGCAGTTATAAAATGTCATCTTTCAAGATGTGATAAATTCAGCAGGTTAAAATGGATACAATTTCCTAAAGCCTTGACTCTATCTTTAAGTAAAACTTTTCCTATTTAATAAGCAAAAAAAGAAAAAAAAGCTGCTAGATCCTTATTTTGAGCTTTTGCATAATCAGTAGCACATACTCAGGAAGTCTATAAAAGCATAAGATATGCTGTTTTGCCTTGTTGATATCATCTGACATAAGTACTACATATGATATAACATAAAAATAGAGCTTGAAAAGTACAGTATATCAGAACACATTATTAAAATATATAGTATAAAGATATCCTCTTTTAAACTATAAAAAGGGTTATGAAAGTTCAATCTCTAATAAGATAATAACAAACATTGTGCTAGGTAAACAGTAGGTATCACACATCTGGCAAAGTTGTTGTGAAATGATAGCAAGGTTCTAATTTCTAGACATTAGAACTACTAGTGCTTCCTTGGAAAACTTAATATCCTAAAACGGGAGTTTTAAATAATCATTTCTAAAGTGTCTTGTGTCCCAAGCAGATTAAAAGGCAATGTACTTTCTTCACACAATGCTTAATCATTTTGAGTTATTATCTAGACCACAGATATCCATAAACATTTTTGAAGTTGAGGCTTTTTGTCAGATCTGTATAGAAGAGTGAGGTATACAGACTTTTTATACTTTTAAGTGGTAGTAGTACAGTTTTCAAATCTATCCTATCATTTTAGTTTTGCCTCAAGAGTCACAGTCATATGCAAATATTCTCCTGTGTATATTGTTTCCCCAACCAGATATATTTATCAGGCTTGCCAGGCATAGAGTAGATGCAAGAAAAGTAGAAAGAAATCTGAGGATAAACTTTTTAAAACTTCATATTTAATTTATTTACCACATAACAAGAATGTAGTACAGTTCAAAATTAGAGTTTTTGATGATTTTATTTGTAATAACATAAAAACTATCTAATTATAAAGGCAATTGCCTTTGTATTGTGGGAAAAAATTAGTTCTGATTTCACAGAATCCTTGCCCTCCTGCTGACGTGCACATAGTTACTTAGCAGGAATCATTGCCCAATGAAAATTATCATAAAGCATTAATGATCTGATATAAGAATGTTCGATAGAATAAAGTGTATAATTTTAGATTCAGCAAAGACTTTTGAAATAATTTCATTAAATCCCCTCATCTAACAAACAGGAAATTTCGCGTCCAGAAATATTAAGTAATGTACCACACTAGTTGTTGTCAAACCTAGGCTAGAACTCAGGTCTTCTAATTTAAAGGCAAATTCTTTCCCTAAACATACAAATTTTCAGTGGAAAAATTACAATCATGACCTACTTCCTCTCTTGGTAGAAATCCTCAGTTTGTGTCAACACTCATGTGAAAGAAATCAGTACACTCTTACACTATGGGATGACTCTACAAATTAGTTTTCCAGAAACAATTCAGGTTAGTTAGAGAACTATTGTAACAGGGAAAATAAAAGCCTGAACCTTAGAGATTTATTTTTACATATAAATCATCCAATTAACCTCTAAGTCTTCATTATTACACAATATCTTCTTAGTAAATTTTTGCTTTGCCAAAATTTTATTTAAAATAGTTTAATACCTAATTTGAGGTTTAAAAACAAAGACAGGACATACATAGCAGTTACTAGCACAGTAACATTGAAGGGTTTAAATCTGAAATTGGAATGAAAGTGAGGGCTACCAAAGAACAGGTGATAAGCCTGAAAGAGAAAGAAATGTGATTATCCTACCCAAAGCCTTCTGCTTTGAGGTGGATAAGTTTGTCCAACCTGTAGAAACAGCTTTGCTCAATGATGCTGAGAGAAGCAAGGTGAGAATTACCAGAAGTCTCTTGAGTAGATATGGCTCAGTAGTGCCTAATCCAAGTAGAAATGATTAGGCTGACTGCACTGGCAAGGGCTGAGATTCAAAGGATTGCAGCTAAAGATAAGCATGGGGAGAAGAACATAGCAGCAAGGAGCAGAGGTGGATTAGGCTCAGGTGCATAGGCAGCAGTTCACAACAAGGTGTATTACTTTTCAGGTTATGGATATTGGAAAGAATGAGTGCAAACGAACTTTTAGGAAATACAGAATATTGTCCATGTTTTAAGAGTAGAGATTTTCACCTATCTGGATTTTGCCTAATTAAGCTACCAAACTGAAACATGCTTCTCAGTGAAGTCTCAACCTGGTCTCAACAGAGAGGGAATAGGGCTCTCAAAGACTGTGCACCCCTGTGAGTTTGTTCTACTCTAACAGTCTCTGCTGAGCAATATCCACTTGCTGACATCTGAAAGTGAAAATGTATTGTCTTCACTGTATGGTAATTCTAAAATAAAATTTCTTTGAGGGAACTTAGGAATGCCTCCTGTTCATTCTGATGCATTTCAAGAAATGGATATTGAAAAGCAACATTGCTAAACCAGATGTTGTGGGGACTACAACCTGGCAATTCAAGTTAAGACACTGTGGGGAGTGGGATCTGTGGCTACCCAGTGCACCAGAGCAGGCTTTCAGGAGTTGAAAGAAGAGATGGGCGGCAGTGGGCAGATGAGACATGTTCTTTTTTGTAGGGGATGTAGCCACAGTGAGAGCATGGCAGAGAACATGGCGAACACTTATATATGGTTCAGAACAACAGCGGCAACATGCTATGAGAAAGCGTGATCACATGGGTTCACATAGGAGATAACACCTTGGTTACATAAGTGTGCTAACTCATGCCTCCTCGAAAAGCCAGTGGAAGACAAGCTGGCAATTACTTTAGTCTGGCCTAAGAAATGTATTGCCTATACAAATAAATTTCCCTTACATTCCACCCCCTAGGTAATAGATTTTGTGGCCAACATATGGGCTCACGGGAAGGCCACTTGGGTGCAAATGCCCCAACAAAATACAGGGAACAACATAGTATTATTAGACAACAGCAAGCAGCTCCTAATACTAAAAGAGTCCAGTGCCAGGAGGATGAGAGATGTTCCCACCATTGCTGTAATCTGTCTCCAGTTAACTGTTGGATGGCCAGTACCTCGCCGTCAACTTCCCTCAACGCAAAGGAGATATCCTCCTGGTGATAAGGTATATATACACAACATTCAGTATGTATGACTGTGCATGTGCCTCCTTGAGCTGCAGTGAGAAGATCAAAGACCATGCGGTTTTGCAAAACTACCTTTCTTATCTCGGTGACTTCATTCATCAGGAGGGTCAAGGCCTGCCTAGTTTGATTCAGGGCTGGAGCAGTATGCTTCTCTAGGGCATTCACTTCTATTTCTATGTAAATGGTGCCACCCCCAGGAAAAAGGATGGCTACCAGGTAAAACCACCATGGAGTCTGTTTCACTGATGCCAACATGAGAACACTGCATCGCAGTTACGTGGCTTCTCGGTAAAGGTGGGGAGAACCTTCCCTGGGATGTATGTCCATCCCCATGTGCATTTTCCCACGCAAAAATCTGGAAGAAAAAGCCATCCATGTCTTCCACATATCCACAAAAATCCTGAGGGCACTCTATCAGTGGGGACAGTCCCCACCAGAGGTTTTTCACTCCACCAGTGGGTGGCGTTATTATTTTGAGTAATGTTTGCACAAAATTTGGGGGGAGTCCATCCTACAGTGTAGTTTCTCAATCCCATTCCCTGTTCTATACATAAGGGGGCCACTTGGTGTAGTTCTACTTGTTCCCCTAATAGCCGACCCCGACTGTCCCAAATGGCATATCCCAAAGTGGGATGTGGGCACAGAGTCCGTTGCAGGTGTTTCTCTGCTACTCTGCAAACGGGGTCATAGTCAGCATCCCGGGGCCCCCATGTGGTCAGGAAAGTCCAGTTCTGCCCAGAAGCGGGGCAACGCTCCAGGGCAGGTTGCTGTAGGTTTCCACCGGAACTCCATGGAAACCCACCAGTGAGATATGTTTGCAATTTGAGTGTAAGTGTGAGCCCAGGAGGCGATGCTGTCATTCTGGATTACCCTGGTCAGTAAGAAAGAGCAGACAGGGGGACCAGTAAGGGTAACTCATGCCCCTCAGGCAGCACACAGGCTACTTATCCATCCTGGAACAAGATTGTGGCTGGAATTGCCTTTTGTCCTGGGCGATGGTACCACACAGTCTTACATATAATAGGTTTGGCAATTTCAGGTGCCAAGACAAGGGGAACCTGGGGAATTACTCAAAGGGCAAGAACTAAGGTGCCCATGATGAGGGTGCCCTTTCTATGGTGGCCCATTATGACTGTCACCGATTGCTGCTCAGGGATGGGCACAGCGGGTGACATGTTTGAAAGGTACTGTAACCCAGCCCCTTATGGGGCTAACAAATTAATCCACCAGTTCAGGGCCCATAATAATCCATGACCATGTCCAGGTTTTCATCTTTCTTTCCTTGAGGGGAGTTGGGGCCAGAAGCAGAACAGTTCTGTCCTGAGTTACCTGGAGTCATATCAACAGGTCCTTGGTGACATCTGTCAATCAGAGGGGAGTGGTCTGTTTGTAGGTTAAATAATCTAAGGGAGCAAGCCCACCCTTTGGGGGCTGCCTATTCAGCACCTGAACAGCCTGATCCAACCTCTGTGTCCAATGCCACAGAGATGGGGGAAAAGTTCCACTTTTTGTCTTCCTCTTCAACAAAGCATTGTATTGCTCTATCATGCCAGTGGCCTAAGGCCAGTAGGGAACATGGGCTATCCACTCAATGTCCATTTGGAGTGCCTACTGTTGGACTTCATGTCCCATAAAATGACTACCCTGATCACTTTCTATAGTGAGGGGTCACCCATATAGAGTAGTTAAATATTCCAAAGCCTTAATGGTAGATGTTTGGTCAGCCCAGGCCATCGAGTAGGCAAAAAGGAGGCTGGTAGCGGTATCAACCACTATGAAGGCATACACGCCATGTTAGACCAAGGCAGGAGACCGACATAGTCAACCTGCCATCCCTCCAAAGGATGATCTCCCCTTTGGATATGTCCAGGAATGGTAGGGAGACACCTGAAATGTGGATACTGTTGGGCACATACCTCACACTGGCGACAAGCCATCCATAAATCTGCCATAGGTATGGTAGATTCCACCTTTAGTTCACTTGAGCCATAGTCTTTACACTGGTATGGCCCAGATGACAGTGTAACCACAGGGCTTTGTCCGCTGGCAAGGGTGACCCGATCCATCCGCCCTTGCCAGGGTGTCAGCCTCATCATTGCTGGCACTGACTAGAAGTCTATGTCCTCAAACATGATATACCCAGACCTCCTTCTGGTGTCCTTGTTGCAGCAAGTTCTCCCACATTCCCTGTCCCCATACTGAGTGGGGCCCTATTAGCCAAGCTTGGGCTTTCCATGAAGGTAACCAGAAAGTGAGGCCCTTAAACATGGCCCAGCTATCAGTGCAGACATGTAAAGGGAACAGCTCCTACACAACTACAATCCACATGGCACAGAATTAAGTCCACTACTGCTCTTCCCCTGCCCTGTTTCAAACCAGATTTCATCATGATCCAACTGGATGGCCATTGCCATTCACTGGGCTAAGGAACCACCACTGGATCCGTCAATATACCATGCCTCCCCTGGAGGAGGACCTTGTCCTTCAAGGCATGGGCTCTCTTCTCTAGGCATTACTGTGGTCTGAGGGTCAGCCTCAGACACAAATTCAAGAGGACCCAGTACTATCTGCAACTCTGCAGCCAAAGGACTGGAGCTGAACTCTGTTGGTTACTCCAAATAAGCTCCCACTTCACCAGAGTGGACATGTGGGCTACCTGTCTGCAACTTTGCAGTTAGGGGCTGGAGCTGAACTCTGTTTATTGCTCCATATAAGCTCCCCACTTCATCGGAGTGGGCATTTGGGCTATTCCTGATTGTGGATTGATTATCCATGGCCTCATCCATCCTGCTATGGGATATGTGGTGCACACTGGTACATTACACTGCCCAGTTATGGCTTCACAGGCCTGAAAGGGAGCATACACAGCCACCAGCTGCTTTACCACCAAGTAATAGTGCTCTTGGGGGCCCTTCCAAGTCTGGGGCCAAAACCCAATAGGGACTCGCCACTCATACTGGTGTTGTCACAAATTTTAGCTCATCCCACTTGAGTCAATTATCACATTGATGTCAAATGGCTGTGAGTGGTCAACCACTTGTAGCATCTGGGCTTGCATGATAGCCCTCTTGGCTGCCATAAAAGAGGCCTCTGCCTCTGGGGACCAGTCCCACTGTGTCCCTTTTTTACATAATTCATGCAATGATTCTGACAGTTAGGCCAAGTGGGGAATGGACATACACCAATACACCAAGAGCCTCACAAACTCTTGCAGCTGTTTTACCATAGTGGATGGGGGGAAGGCTTGAATCTTATCTATAACTGCCTTAGGGACTCCCTTCATCTTGCCCAACCAGACAACATTCAAGAATATGACTGACAAGCCAGGTCCCTAGATCTTGGAGTTGTTCACCTCCCAACCCCATCGTTCCAATGAGGTTCGAAGACTGGTGGTGGCTTCTTCTAGATCTGTAAGGGAATCAGAGGTTAACATTATATTATGAATATACTAAAACAAAAACACTGAGGATGGCAAACTCCATGTGACCAAATCTTATGCCACAAAACCATAACATATGGTTGGGCTATGGAGGTAACCTTGTGGTAACACCACAAATATCCACCATTGTCCTTCCCTCATGAAGGCAAACTGGTCTTGACTGTCCATGGCTCTGTCTATGGAGAAAAAGGCATTGGCCAGGTCCACTACATAGTGGTACTGTCTAAGCACCAAAGTCAATTGATCCATCAGATCCAGTATGGATGGCACTGCCACATGTAGTGAGGGAGTCACTTTATTCAGCTCCCAGTAGTCTACTTCATTCTCCAAGTGCCATCGGTTTCTTAACCAGCCAAACAGGTGAGTGGAATGGACTGTGAGTAGGGCGCACTATGCCGGCCTTTTCCAGCTGCAATATGGTTTGTGAAATTTCTTTGTGCCCCCGCAGGCAAAAAATATTGTTGGCTGTGTGCCACACCATGAGGTGTGGGCAACACCTGCAATGGGTGATGGGGGTGGCCACGCACCACTGGCTTCACAGCCCTAACTCGGAGGCTAAACTCAGTGGCGGAGGTAGCTAGGTATAGGCCACTCAGGATATTAACACCCAGAATATATTCCTCCACGGGGGACACACACACAGTGTGAGACCTAGGGGCCCAATGTCCTATCCCCAGTGAAATAGTCATTTGCTCAACTTTAACAGTTTGCTCACCATAGCCAACTATAGAGGCTGTTTGTCCAGTAAACCCCTCAGAGTTTCCATAAATTAGAGAGAAGTCAGTTCCCATGTTCACCAAGGCCAAAACCCACTGTACAATGAATAGCTTAAGTCAGAATAGCTTTAAGTCTCTTCACGCATCAATCATCCTTTATAATTAATGTCACACAAGGAAAATTTTTATTAACCTTAACTGGCTAAATAGTTACTTACCTGTATTTGGGAATTTGTAGCTACATGCTAATTTAATTAGAATGTCTTTAACATCTTTGATTTCTGTTAGCCTCGTTTTCTCTTTTATAGAAACATGTTACTTGAAAAGATGAATTTTTGTTTAGATAACATGATAGTCTACTTCATCTGATTAGATTTCTTTCTCAAATACAAAAAAAAAATTGACTATAATATGGGTCAGTGATTAAAAATTAACCCTGTCTCAAAATTAATTTCTGGGACTAAATTAAGATTTAAAGGTGTAAGATTCACTTAATTACATTATGCTTGTTGGGATCAAGACAACTACAATCTGAAAACTCTAGAAAACACAATTGTTTAAAAATAAGTCTCCTATTCTCCCATTTTGTTAGAGAATATTATTTCAAAAACATTTGTTTTCTCAAAATATTTTTATCACTTTAGAACATGAGTTTTTCCATTATTATTTCTTCATTAGTCAAAATAATCTGCTCTGAATATTCTTAAAATATTCTAGAATAAACTAGAATTGTAGTTCCAGATTATACTCAGTATATTTTATTTAATAGTGTGTAAACATATAAAAATTTAATTTTGTGATAATAAAAATTTAGAAATGGGATATGTATTAGGATTTAGAAGAAAATGCATAGCATATAATTTAAAAACTTTAAACGAAGTTCATTTCTTCTCTCAGATTAAAAACAGTAAAACACATCAGCTTTTTGATATAAAAACAACAAAAATAGAATTTTGTTGTTTAATAAAGTTGTAGTTGACTCTTAAAAAAACCCAAAAATAATACTTTGTGAGAAGTTTATTTTCCTATGATACTGTACTTTATTTAAAAACATTTCCTGTCTTTTCAAAGATGTTCACAGTGAATTGAAATTATGATAAATAGAAGTACTTCCTATTTTCCATATCAATCAGCCTAGCTTGATTCTCTAAACAATTTTTATATGCCTCTTCAAATATTAGAATAAATTTAGTGACAATTGTAATCTTAGATCTATGTTGTTTTGTTATAAATATATCTAATGAAAAATAAATTTAAAGAGTACATCTAATTTGGATAAAGCTGTCCTTTTGACCTTAAATCAAAAAGAGAAGACATTCTCAGAGCCAAGATATCCCAGTGTGAAAAAATAAGCAAAACAAAATGAATGCATGAAAATAAAATTTCTATTGGTAATTGAGAAAAGTCATGAATTATTCCTGAAAAATATTAGTACATTCTAGAGCATAATATCTAAACCAAGACATCATCGACATTTGAATTAGATTATCCTATGGTGTGGAGGGGCTGCCATGTGCATTAGAGGATGTTAAATAGCATCCCTGCCCTCTACCAGCTAGATGCCTATAGCACTTCCACAGTTATGAGAACCAAAAATGTCTGCAAATTGCCAAATATCTCCAGACATTGCCAAATGTCTCCAGATAGGAGGGCACACAAAATCTCCCATGGTTGATACCAGTGATCTAAAGAGATTCAGAAACATATTTTAATGTTTTATATATAAATGCCCTGATTAAGATTTGATAGCTTAAATCAGCTTTAGCTTAAACATGTCACCGATTTTAGATATGGAGTAAATAATATTCACACACGATAGCACTAGCTTTTGTAATGATGTCTAGTGATAGTAACTTCACCTTTCATATTGTAATAAAGATGCTTGTAAAATATGCAATTGCTTTTTCCTTAGATCCAATCAGCTTCTGTCTCAGATGTTCTTTTGAAATGGCTGTTTGTGAAGGAGAAGGAAATTTTCTATAGATATTTTATTTATTTATTCAGCACTTTCAAAATTTTAAATTTTCATTAGTTTTATGTTTCCATTTTGTGCCTTCCAGTTCATTGGGGAGGTAGGCTTATTTATGGATTCACTTTTTCCATTTTTTAGTGAATAATAGTTCCATTAGAGAATTAGTCTTTTATTGTCTGTCTCAAAATAAAGATTGAATAACTAAAACAACTCTCATGTAGTTTGAATGAACACAGAACTTCTTTTATGTCATCTTTGCCTTTTTAAATACAAAGATATTTATTATAAAACAGCATTTTCTTTTAACTTTTATTACAGAAAACTTAGAGAAAATAAAATAACAAATCTCCATATACCAATTATACTTCAAGAATCAACAATACATGACCAAACTTGATTGATTAATATTCCCATGCATTTCCCAATCTATAATTTCCCAATTATTTTGTCATTATTTAAGTCATCCAGACGTTTCATTATTTCTTCTGTAAATATTTCAGTATATATCCCTAATATATAATCATACCTATAAATTAACAAATAATCCATATTAAAAAATATTCAATGTTCAAATCTCCCTGATTGTCTCATAGATGAAGTGTTACTTGTTCATTTCAAGATCCAAATGAACACTATCTCAGTCAATCTCTTAAGACTCTTCATTGACACGTTCCATTTCTGTCTCTTTTATTTTTTCTTGCAGTTTATTTTTTGAAGAAACCAGGGTGTTTGTTCTAGAGCAGCGATCCTCAACATTTTTGGCACCAGGGACCGGTTACATGGAAGACAATTTTTCCATGGAGCAGGGGAGAGGGGATGGTTTTGGGATGATTCAAGGGCATTACATTTATTGTGCACTTTATTTCTATTATTACATTGAGGTGAGGTCCCAGCTTGAAGAGAAAGAAAATAAGAAGTTCTTTGTCATTAAGGCTATGTTGTTCAAGAAGCAAGTGGTCGCGGGGACAAACTACTTCATCAAGGTTCACGTTGGTGACGATAACGTCGCACACTTGTGAGTATTTCGAAGTCTTCCTCACGTAAACAAGCCCTTGGCCCTGCCTGACTACTAGACCAACAAAGCCAAGGATGATGAGCTGACCTATTTCTAATTCCTGGTCTTGAGCGGTGCCCTTTGCCCCTGTGACTGATACTTAGGATGATTCTCTGTCATCTGCGAGCATGTATCTGGGATCATAAAATAAATTCATCTCTGCTGTGCTACCTGGGCTGGAAGGGGCCATGTTAAGCAGCTTCTCTTGCATCTCTGTTCCTAAATGTCACTGTTTATTTTTTTCATCACCAATCAATGATCTTAATGAAATTATTTTCACAGAGTGTTGTATATTTTCTTTAAATATATATATTTGAAGTCTTTACAAATTAAAAAAAAATGAGCATGGACCTCACCTCATTATTATTACACTTATATAATGAAATAATTATACAACTTACCATAATGCAGATTCTAATGCTGGGCGGATGGGACGGGGGCGGAGCTCAGGTGGTGGTGCGAGCAATGAGGAGTGACTGTAAAAACAGATGAAGCTTAGCTCCCCCACTGTTCACCTTCTGCTGTGCGGCCTGGTTCCTAACCGGCCATGGACTGATACCAATCTGCTGCCTGGGGTTTGGGGACCATGGTTCTAGAGTTTTACATAGAATTTTTTTCATTGCATTCTCATGCCATAGTGTCTATGTTCTTTTGAAATGAATACTTGTAAAAAATATTGGGAAAGAGCATTTTATAGGTGGTATTGTGTATTTCCATCAGAAGACACATCCTTTTGGGAATGTTAACAGCCATTTGTATGGTTGTTAGTATTCATTAAGTCATTATGCATTGCAGAATGGTGCTATTCTAATTCAATCATTTCTTCTTCATTTATTTCTTGGAATACTCCTATACAAATTTTTGAACACCTATTTGGTTACCTCAATGTAGAATTTGTATAGGAAAGGTAGAATAAATTCTTATTATATATACTCATTTTTAAAATAATGAGGTGCTTCTTGAGCATTCTCTGTAACAAAAAAAAAATTGGGCTTTTTAAGTAATATGTTGATATAGATTAAAATATGTATAATGTATTGCAATTCATTGCCATTGTAATTCATATGGGTGCTTACCTCAACTCACGTCATCTTTGGCCATCAGGAGCTCCTTCAAGTTGGCTCATGTGTTCTTTTGACACACCCCTTGATGCTGATAGTCTTTGAGTGCTCTGTTACTTTTGACTATGTGGTAAGATAGTTCAGGATCATCTCTTAGATTTTTAGCTCCAGATGGTTAATTCTACTGACTCCTTTGGGCTAAGTAAGTAACTTTTATGTTTGTAGGGGGTGAGGGGGGAATCATGCAGTTGATTAAAATTGTAGAAGAATAAACTTCCTAAAATTATATAATAGGTGCTAAAAGTCTCAGTAGCTTGACTGTTCAGAGAAGTATGAATTCATTTTCTCCTTATGCACTAAACGTTTTACCTTCTCTACGCTTTTATATTATATATACACTCATGTGCATTTGCTTTTAAATATTTATAAGGTTTCTTTTTTCCTCCCCTCCTTCCCTCTTTCTTTCCTTCTCTTATCTCATTATTCCATCTAGGCTTTATTTGTATATTACAAGATGATCTAAACTTACTTTATTCCAAATTTTCTAGCACCTCATGCTGAATCATTTTCCCCCTAGTGCTTTGACATTATATCTTAATGATATAATAAACTTTTTATTCTCATGTCAGTTTTGGAATTTTATATTCAATTCTTTAATTGATATTCTTTTTTTGATACCACCATTATCTTAATTTGGGGGAAATTATTGTATAGTTTAATATCTAGTAGTACAGGTACTTCCCCATTGTCATTCTTTTAAATAGTTTGTTGTCTACCATTCCTAATTTGTCCTTTCAAATGAAATTTAATACTTTTTGTTATGTTAAAAATTGCTTTGAGATTTTGATAAATACTGCAAATTAATTTTGAGATAAAATTTGGGATGAAAAGTATCAATCACTTTAGGGATAATTGGAATCCGAGCAATTTGAAAGTCTTCATACAACAGCATGGTATATCTTTCCATTTGTACAAATATTATTGGATGGATTTTGAAAAGTATTATAATTTGCTCATGTTTATTATTAGGAAATATGCATTTTCATTGCTAATGAAGATGGGAATTTATTTTCATTGTGATTTCTAATTAGTTATTAGTATATTGAAAAACTATTTTTGTTGTATTTATTTTGTGAACAACTACTTTACATTCAGAGGGATTGCCCTCAAGATCATCTTTCATTTAGTCTGAATAGGACCCTACTGAAACACTCATGATATCCAGGCATAAGTTAAAATGGTAATTTTCTGCTGCCTACAGAGTGTTCAGATTTAATCAGATTGTTAAGCAACTAAACTTCCTGCTCAGTTTTGACCAAGGTTTAAATAAGAAAACAGGTCTCTTATGCTACTTGTATTGGTACTCTGATTTTGTTTTAACTCTATTTCCAACATTTACAGAGGAGCAGTTGTTTAAAATATAGGGAAGGGAGTGTCCATTGATTTCTAAACTGGTATCCACTCAACTATTAAATTAATAGGGATGAGTTGTCAGCATGTCAGGATTTCCACTACCTGGTCTACGCCAGATGCAGGAGACTTGTGAGCTCGGTAGCTAAGAAAGTAAGTTTACTATGGCAGACCTCCCTGCCTTGCTTGAAATTTAATACTATTATATAAAGCACAAAGATTGATCAGTATAAAGTTTCTAAAAATAACTTCTAAAATCTTTAATTTTCAATGAAGTGCAGACCTGCCAGAAAGGCAGGCGAGTTGATTGCTAATATGTGATACTTACAATAAATCTTGTATTTTATAAATTTAAAAATGTATAAAACTGTGAATGTGTATAGCATGCATTTTACAAATAATTTTCTCATGCCTTGCTTCTTTGTTCTTATGTATTTATTCATTTAAATAAATTTTATTGTGCATATTTAAGGTGTACAACATCATGTATTTAATGGTATACATATATACATAGTTACTAATAAAATGGTTACTGAATGGTTATATGTTAGTGAAGCATACTAACATATCCATCATTTCACATAGTTACCTATTATTTTTTGTTTTTATTATATTAATAGAAAGAAAAGAGCAACTAAAACCTACTCCTTTAGTAGGAATACCAAATACAGCATGATTTTATTAACTGTAGTCTTCATATTGTACATTAGCTGTCTAGACTTGTTCATCATACATATCTGTTACTTTGTGACCTCTAACTACATCTCCCTCATTTTACCTTCTCTTCAACCCTATTTAATTTTCTATCTCTGTATATCTGACTTTTTCTTTTTTTTTTGGATTCTGCATATAAGTGAGATCATGCAATATTTTTCTTTCTGTGTCTGACTTATTTCAGTTAGCATAATGTCCTCCAGGTTCCTTGCCTCTGGAACCTCAAGAATTCTGTGGGACTAGATAAGGAAGATATAGTATTCATCACTATGAATCATTCATTCAACACATATTTATTAGATATTGAATACATACTAGTTGTTATGCTGTAAACTGAAGTCAAGGATGAAAGCTAGATAAAAGATATAACCTTGCTTTCCAGAAGCTTACAACAAATTGGGAGAAATAGATTAAAAAATTGATAATGATAACAGTGTGATAAATATGGTGAGAGAAGTAAGCATAAAAGAATGAGGAGATGCACCTCACCCAGAATGAAGGAATGAGGACTCGTACTCAAACAAATGGTAGATGTACCAAGTCTTGGATATTGAATAGGAAAGAGCCAAGTAAAGAGAGGAAGAATGGATAGTTAGCAAGAATAAAACAGTATCATTCCCCCAGGGGAATGGCAAACTTAAGAAAAGTTTTAACCAAGAAAATGATACTAGGATGATAGCATTGGAGATAGAATATAATGGTTATTGTGTAGAAATTGTATTAAGAATGTTAAGAATATGAATTTGCACTAAAGTAGTGATCATGGGCATTCAAAGTAGGGCATGGATTCAAGGAATGATGAAGAGATGATATTTATAAGACTCAGTGAAGAACTGAATTTAGTGATTAAGAATTTGTGAGAAATTAAAATTGATTTAAAGTTGAGATTTTGGTATTTATTTAGAGATAAGAAATGAAGATGAATGAGTTAAATTGACAAAGAGGGATAATGGGGGAAGATGGCAGAATCAGTATTGGATATTCCAATTTTGGGCTTTCTTTCTCTGAAAGCTTATTGCAATAGGCAGTGTAATGGTCTCCCAAAATGTTCACATCCTAATCTCCCAGAACCTGTGAGTATGTTAAGTTAGATGGCAAAGGGAACTGAAGTTGTAGGTGGAATTAAGATTTTTTATCACCTGACCTTAAAATAGGCAAAATATCTTGATCCTGGATTATTCGGATGGGCCCAATGTAATCACATATATTCTTTTTTTTTTTTTTTATTTCAGCAAATTATGGGTGTACAGATGTTTAGGTTACGTGTGTTGCCATTGGTTCCCCCCCCACCGAAGTCCGTGTTTCAAATATGTCCATCCTTCGGGTAGTGCGCATTGCACTCCTTGT
>NW_012137525.1:282152-289586 GCF_000956105.1 Propithecus coquereli | reverse complement strand
GTGCGCATTGCACTCCTTGTGTATACAAACACCTGTCCCCTCCTCCCTCCTCCCCCCTCCTCCCGCTGCCCTCCCCGTGGTACAGATGTTTAGGTTACGTGTGTTGCCCTTGGTTCCCCGCCCCCAAGTCCGGGTTTCAAATATGTCATGTATTCTTAAAAGCAGAAGAGAAAGGCAGAGGGTGGGTCAGAGAGATGCAATGTGAAAAGGAGTTCACTTCCCCCCATTCCTTTGCTAGCTTTGAGAATGGAGGAAGGGGGCCACAAACCATTCAGCAAGAAAATGGTGATCTCAGTCCTAGAGCTACAAGGAACTGAATTCTTCCAACAACCTACAGGAGTAGCAAAGGTTTTCTCCCCTAGAGCCTACAGAAAGGCACAGAGCCTTGACAGTACCTTGATTTTAGTCCGATGAGACTCATACCTACTAAATTGAATTGTAAAATAATAAAATTGTTTTAACATTTTTGTCATAATTTGTTATGGCAACATAGAAAACAAATGCACAAGAAAATTTAACCAAAATAATCAAAAAATATTTTGTTTTTTTTTTGAGACAGAGTCTTGCTCTGTTCCCTGGGCTAGAGTGCCGTGGCGTCAGCCTAGCTCACAGCAACCTCAACCTCCTGGGCTCAAGCCATCCTTCTGCCTCAGCCTCCCAAGTAGCTGGGACTACAGGCATGTGCCACCATGCCCGGCTAATTTTTTCTATATATTTGTAGTTGTCCAGCTAATTTCTTTCTATTTTTAGTAGAGATGGGGGTCTCACTCTTGCTCAGAGCTGGTCTTGAACTCCTGACCTTGAGTGATCCTCCTGCCTCGGCCTCTCAGAGTGCTAGGATTACAGGCTTGAGCCACGGCGGCAGGCCTTCAGGCTATGCTTTAATCATGTATATATTCACTCATAATAGAACTATTTTCTTTTTGTATGTGTATATAATTATTTTCAGTCATTGTCCATCAAATTTTCCACATATTTAAAAATGTATTTTCAATCAAAAACTACTTATATTTTTGGAAAGGTATTAAGTTTTAAGTATAAAATTTATAAACCTTGATGTGAACAATCTGGACCTTCCCAAAGAGTCCAGGTTGGCACGTGGGCAATGGAATCCCAGTGGCAGGGCTGCCCAGAGGTTTTATCTAGGGAAGAGATTTTTTGTTTTTTTTTTTTTAGTTTCAGGTTAGTTTTATTTGTTTGTTTACTTAGCGCAATTTTCATGAAAGAAAAAGGAGACCATTAACAAATATAAATATTATAATAACTACCATGAAATGATTGCTCATTGTAATTCAGTCACTGGGTTAAGTCCTTTACATGAAGTAGCTCAGTTCTTCCTTCTAATGTCCTTTGAGGTAGGCATTGTTAATTCCATTTTATATGTGAGAAATCTGAGGTTTACTACCTCAGTTTGAGTCAGTACTCAAACTGAGATTTGCCCTTAGTCACTTTGGAATCTATTTTGCTTCCAAATAAAAAAGGTACTCAATTCAGAGCCAGAAAAGCCATTCTGAGAATGATGTTCTATCTTTCTTTGCTAAGATCTCAGTTTTTACAAAAAAAAAAAAAAAAATTCTTGCCTTTCCTAGGATGATTTGAAGTGAACTCAGTCTGGATAGAGTAACAACCACTTAAGTGAATCTCATTTGAGTCCAAATTATTCACAAAGGCAGTGCGGCCCTTATATTGAAATTTGTTCCCATTTAAATGTTAACTTCAGTTTCCTCCACTCTGAGATTATTGGAGATGGTAAAATTTTCTATGTATATGTAATTATGGTAAATTATTATTGTAAATTGTGCCCATTTATTTTGAATTGTACCTTTAATATGAATAATAAATCTATAACCTATTTTTACAAAACACTTATCTATTGTTATTGTCAAAACTGTTCATCCCCTTCCAATTTTTCTGTCCTTCTGGCCCTATTTTATTTTCCATTTCTTAAGTGAACCTGACAAACAGTGGGGCAGAAAAAAACCTTCCAAATTCACTAAGTTAAAACAAATTTAGTTAGTTCCCTTTAATAATTTTGTTGTCCTGAATACATTTATTGAGCAAAAATCTACAGTTAAACATGTCCTTTCTCAGATCAACAATTCACTTTTTATATTTTAAAAACAGGTACTATCTAAGTAAAAATCAAAAATAAAACATTTTTACTGTTATAATAACTTCTTTATCAAATGGCACCCACAACAGTGGATATTTGTTCATTTTTTCAAAAACGAAATAAATGATCCATCTTGGAGCAAAGGAAAAAATTACTAAAGGGATATGTAGACAAACATTTCAAATTCAGGATGTTTCTAGTTATTTGTAAAACAGAAAGAAACCACTTCATTATCAGCAAAGTAGGTGAATGGATTCTGAGGTGCTATAAATAGCAAATCAAATGATTGTGACCTGCTAAAGCTAATGAATAAAATAAAAACATTGTAAAAATATTATATAGCAAGACAGAGGCAGAGTCCCACTATTCCAAGGCAATTGCCAGGATTTTGGGAGACTATGGATAGATTATTTGGCAGTGCATACTCAAAATAGAAGAGAGCACCTGAATGAAGATATCTTTATCTTCTATTCCAAGTATATAAATTTTGCATTTGGGGTTGTATTGATTTTCTGAAACTTGAAAATCTAGGTATTATGGGTACATTTCTGCCTTTCCCATTTCACTGTTCACATGAAGCTGTGTTGCACAAAATTATTTAAATAAAATGAAACAAGAGGTTAATAGGATACATGTCAGAAAAAAAAGGTTGAGGATATCTTGCAGAGTCCATTCAAAGGTACTTTAAAACTACCTGTAAGCTGTTATAAAAATTCTAATCATTGGGCTTTTCTACTGACCTGTTAAATCTGAATAATCTGAGATGGGTCTTTGCAATATTTACACAATTTCTCAAGTGATTCTTGTTTTTGTTTTTTTTAATCCATTTTCTGTTTAAGGCAACTTTAGATAAATGAGAACTTGTTCGCTTTTAGACTCTAAAGTATGGAAAGGATATCAATAATCCCCTCTAGTAAGCTTTTCAAAAATTAACATCAGCATATCTATGGACTCTAATGCACATTTTTCATAAGAAATATGAACTGATTTATTTTTCTTGCCCTTTGTAGCTAAGAAAAATAATTTTCTACAATGCACCTTTTGGTATCTTTAAATAATGAAAACAAAAAACCAAAACTATTTTAACCATTCTATTAGATTCTATTTTCCAAGGCATCTTTTTTACTCACTTTAGAATTTTACTGTTGCAGCAAAAATACATGTTGAATCTCTAGCTGAATAATTAAAGTTTTCATGTATTGTTTTATGTTTAGATGTTTAAATTTAGGCTTATTTTATATCTTTTAATAAGAGTTGAAATAGGACTTTATAGAAGTTATACTGCCAATATCTAAACTGTGCCATACATTTTACAAGAAGAAAAATAACATGGATGACTCTGAGAGAGTTAGAATCCACTTGTGAGGATTCTTCAAAGGTCATGGGAATGTGCCACTAGGGAATTATTTTTAACTTCCTTGGCCTATGGATACTCTAAAACATCCTGACCTTGAAGTACTACCACCATTTCATTTAAGAAGAAGCATATTAAGATCTCTATTTAAATATGTTGAAAGAATTTTGTGTTTCTAAAAGAAAAGTGTCTACATGCTATTTGGAGGACACCGATTCAGATTATCTGATTCTAGTCTTTCATTATCTTTGAGTGATTTTAATACTCTTTGTAAGTTGTGTGTCATTGATAGACATACAAATTCTATCCTGTCTGGTGGAGGTTCAATTGTCTTCCTTTTATGGGGTGGAAAAACTAGGTTTTTCCCCCCATTTGCATATTCATTTCAATATTCTTGAGCTGTAATTGTTTATGTTTTCAGATTCTCTTTTGAACCAGTGGTAACATCTGCCTGGTTCCCTCGTGAGTTAAATACAATCTTTAACATGTCTTCTTTTTCATATGAGAGTTATAATTTTGCCTTTTTCTGAAAATTTGCTTTTCACATATATTATCTGGCATGAATTATGTATATTTTAAGTTTTACTGACACTAATTAGATAACTCAGTGTCAAATATGTGAAGGCTTTCATTGTCTAACTTTAAGAGGCCAAGCTGTCATAAATACTATATTACATATATTACATATTTGATTTCAGTTTCATAAAAGGACAAAAAGAAGCGTGAATTGCAAATGGTTGAAATGGCATTCATAATTAAGGTTTGATGCAAGCAAATTAACTACTTGGGGATGTCATTTAGTCATGGAGTTCATTGGGATTATCTTTTATTTCGTGTCTACACTTTAATTTCCGTTTCCTATAATATCTCTTCCAAATGTTCACCTCGCCCCTCAAGCCCTGAACTTGAATGCCTTCTTTCATGCTCAGCAAAAAATTTGCTTCTCTCTTCACAAAGAAAACCAGTGCTGTTAGCTGTACTAATAATCATAACAGCTTTAAATATAAGTATTATTCCTCATTTTTAAATAAATAATTGGAAATTTGGAGATGTTAACTTATTCAAAGCCTGCATAGATTCCACCACAGCCATCATGGGCAAGAGGTTATACTCTCACTGTATGAGTTTGCTAGGGGTGCCATAACAAAATACCGCAGACTGGGTGCCTTAAACAACATAAATGTATTTGCTTATATTTCTGGATGCTGGGAGTCCAAGATTCAGGTGTTAGCAGGTTCAGTTTCTCCTGAGGCTCCTCTTCCTTGTCAGCAGATGGCTTCTTTCTCACTGCGTCCTCCTGTGACCTTTTCTCTGTGTACAGGCATCTTTTCCTGATTCTCCCGTGTTCTAACCTCTTATAATACCAGGATACCAGTCAGGTTTGATTAGGGCCTACTCTAATGGCCTGATCTTAACTTATTTACCTGTTTAAAGGTCCTATCTCCAAATACAATCACATTCTGAAATACAGGGGTCAGGGTTTCAACATATGAATTTAGGGGGACACAGTTTAGTCCATGATAACCCTGACTCTCCTTCCCTATACCTCAGTTAAAAGCAAGTAGTAGTCTTATTTCTAACTGTAACTTCCAAATGAAACTGCTTATTTTGGCCTCATCAATGAAATTTTTATTGAATACTTTTTATTTTGAAAAAAAGGTATGCTTATAAGAGAGTTGAAAAATAGTACAGAGGCTTCTCTTGTACCTCTTACCCAGCTTTCCCTAAGGTTGAAATCTTACATAATCCATAGTATAATTATTAAAATAAATATTTTAATATTGTCATAGCTCTATTAACTAATATATAGACCTTATTCAGATTTCATATCACTTCTTGGCCTTTGGCTAAGATCAAGTGCAGATTTCATGAGTCTTCCCGCTAATGTCACTTTCCATTCCAGGACGCAAACCAGGACACCACATTGCATTTAGTCTTCATGTCTCCTTCGTCTTCTCCAATCCATGGCTGTACATCTTCTTTCCTTGTCCATGTCTTCAATAATTTTTAATATTTTGAATGAGTAAATTTTGTGAAATGTTCCCCAGATTGAATTTATCTATTGTTTTCTTCTATGTCAAAAATAATATTTTTTCACCGTAAGATATGCCAAGGTGTGTTTTCTTAAACAAAAATGCGATAAGATTCTTTCGTACTTAGTCTGCTTTTTTACTTTGAGGTTTTCCAGGTCTTTGTCTACTTTTATAAACTATAAATCATATAATCTATAACATTCAATAAACACCTCTAGATTAATCAACTATGCTGTTTAATCAATTTCTTGAGCAATATCTAGAAGAAGACCTCTGATAAGGCCTGTAAGTCTATAGTAGAGCTTGGAGAGCCAGGGCCTTTAGAGCTAGACTATTCTAGTTCGGAATTTAACTCCCTTACTTACTTGCGATAAAACCTTAGATCAATGGCTCAATTTCTCTGAGACTCTGTTTCCTCATCTGCACAATAGTTTTTGTAATAGCTACTCACAGGGCTATGAGGATTAAATAAGATAATGTATGTAAAATATCCAAATTACTGTTTCTCGTAATTCTTGGCAAAAGTCCCCTTCATCTTTCTTTACTTGTTAATGTTATCCCATTACTACATTCACATAGGTAGTCAGTGAAAATAACTTTCTTTTTTTTATTTTTAGACAATGTCTCCCTCTGTCATCCAGGATAGAGTGCAGTGTTGTCATCATAGCTCACTGCAACCTCAAACTCCTGGGCTCAAACAATCCTCCTGCCTCCACCTCCTGAGTAGCTGGGACTATAAAGTGTACGCCACCATGTCCAGCTAATTTTTCTATTTTTTGTAGACACAGGGTCTTGCTCTTGCTCGGGCTGGTCTTGAACTCAGGACCTCAAGTCTCCCAGAGTGCTAGGATTATAGGCATGAGTCACTGTGCCCGGCCTTAAAATCATTTCTTACAGGCACTCTTTCAGGAAGCTGATTGGTGGGGAGATGAGGGAACTGAAAAAAAAAAAAAATAGTTTTATATGCCTGGGTAGATTGTCCAGATAAATTACAAAGAACTATTGGGACACTCTGTGAAATCCTTTAGCCAAGTTTAGCACAGCAGCAGCAACCCTGGCTGCCTTCGCCCTGAGTAGTACGACTCCACCTTTTGGGTAGTGAGGAAACATTTTATATTTACCAACTGTTTCCACACTGGGATTTCTTGACCAAGTGCCTTTGGAGTTGGACAGTTATGGTTTGAAATCTGATTCTGTTCTTTACTAGCTCTGTGACCTGAAGGACCTGGATAAACTGAAATGAGTGAACAATTTGTGGGCTTTCAGAAGGGAGGAAGGCTGCTCAATACTAGCCTCATTCTTTCTCCATTCAACGTGCATGTGGGTTTGGGGACAGTGGGACAGTGTCTATGCCCAGTAATCATGAAGACTCTCAGTGAGAAGCTCAATTTAGCAAAGATAAAGCTTATGAAAAATGAGACACTGGGAGAAATTTTCGAGCTCTGCTAGGCATCTTATCTGTAGATGAGGCCCTGAGACTTTTGGTGAGGGAAGGAAAGAAAAAGATATAGGAAAAATGAAAAAAAGAGTTCTCATTTCTCTGGGACCAAAAGTGTGATATATTTTATATAAAGTATTTTTCTATTGCTTGTCATAATAACATTTTATAGAAATATGTAGTATATTTTGTTTCATTAAGTTAATCTATAATATCTTGCATATTAGAGTTGTATCATCTCCCCCCATAAAGAAATATTTCATGTTTAAAACATGGTACATAAAATATTATAGCATAATGCTAAGTACTTATAAAAAATATAGATAGAATATGCATTGATCTGTAAAAATAGCGGGATGGGGGCAAATCTACAACTAAAGGACACGGGAAGCACTAAAGGGAGGGAAGGGCATGCCTTTAACCCGCATTTGGGTGAGGCAAAGACATAAAGTGTAACTATAATGTTTGTACCCTCACAAAACCCTGGAATAATAAA
>NW_012137525.1:276690-282102 GCF_000956105.1 Propithecus coquereli | reverse complement strand
ACACACAAAACTGTTTACTAGGATTATTTTAATTACGTAAATGAGATTGAAGGGTGAAAGGGAAGCTTTACTTATAATTTATATATTTTTGTATTCTTTGAATGTTGTTTTACTTTTAACATGTATGTTGATTATGCCTCTTTAAAAGTAGAAAAATTGGATTTTCAAAAGTTAGCTATCTAAAAAAATAATTCAAACTGGCTTTTTCTCCAATGTACATGCAATGCTGTACCAAAAGGTTATAATTTCTGATTTTTAAGACTGTCTGTAATGAACATTCTCTAGATCTAGAATCTTGGAAATTGTAACTTCGCTCCTATTATTTTTAATTTTACTTTTTACATAACATAATCATTCAGATTTGTTGCTAATCATTCCAAATAATCATTCCTTAAAGTATTATTCTATATTTATTGACAGACAAAATAATGATGGAAACAAAGAATACATAAGTAGTGCTGTACTACTGACATATTGTATGGCACTATACAATCAAAGATAATATATATTTCTTTAAAAATCAGGGAACTAATATTCAGCATACTGTTCTTTTCCTGTTTTGTCTGATTTTGCAATGCAAATTTTAAAATTTGTTACTGAATCTTCTTGTCCATCTGGAACCATCTTTGAATACTATATCATCGCTGTGCCTCACTCTAATGATTTAGTGGACTTATAAATCATTAGAAACACCGATCTAGCTGATGATGCATTTGAGTAATACATCATGAGAAAAAGGTGCTTGGATGATCTATTACTCCAAAGATGGCACTGTGTAGAATGGAATCCAGGAGCACTTCTATCTACTGCAGAAAGTGCTTGCTCTAGAGAGGGTTTCATTTAAAAAAAAATTCACTATCTTTTGGCTAAGTTTTAATAAATCATTAAATATCTTGTTGTAAGACTTCCACTCTATGTGTTCCTGGAAGCAGACATTCAGAAGAAATATATCATGTTATAGACTAGAAATTACTTTCTCTCTTCATCAAGAAATACAATGATAAAACATTTTGGACTTTTATTGAATATTAATTTTCTACATCTCTTAGTGATACTATGTAAGATCATATAATATAGAAATATTTTTATCATCAATATTAATCATAATTTTGCATACTTTAAAATAGCAATACTAGAATAATGTGACTCTGGAGATACATTTACAATCACTATTAACCAAGAGCCATATGACACTCTGTGTGAATGGTAGAGTCTTTAAAACAATATAATTTAAAAATAAGAAGTTCCCAGAGATGTTTGAATTGAATGAGTCCTACGTAGTTTAAGAGTCATAGTTTATCAATTTTCTGATATTTAATTATAATCAAGTATTATCCTACTTTATTGATTTTTTATGTGAGAAATAGTATATCTTTACACTAACTCAGTAAGAACTAGATTTAAACTTTAAAATTGAATAGACAGGGATTTGTTTTCTATTTTTTTTTTTAAAGAGTCAATCTCACAAATGAAATGAGCACATTTACATACTTTTAATATTAGTGTAAAATGTTATAATCATAACCTTATACCAAAGCCTTACTCTATGATACGAAAAGACTTCTGAGTTTTGCAGATTTTTTCTCTCTGATGATTCTGAGGCACATTTAGGTTCATTAAACACCGTTCTAAAAGATCTCAATGCTTTGGATTTTAGAAAAATTGGCCCTATGATCCCAAAGGAGGAAGAAATGTATTTTGTTGCCCTTCAATGTACCCTACTCCCATCCTGCCTAATCGAGGATCCATCTAATTTCTGTCCAAAGCTGGTAGGTAGAAAACATATTTATACTTTTCATATTCATCCTTCTCTCTACTCCAAAAGAAATATCTGACCCCTTGACCCATAGTGCATAATTACTATAGCCAGGGAGTACAATTTTCAAGAATGTGAATTATGCAGTGTTATATCACACCAGGTGTACTGTTACAATTCCAACCCTGTGCTATTTAGCCCTAGTTATTTTCTCCTATGTAAGAGGAAAAGGAAGAGGAGGTCAGCCTGACCCACCCTTCCTGCAATAGTCCCATCCCTCTCACAATCTCCTGTCAGTACCTGACACACCTCCTAAGAATAAACTATTTTCAGGCTTTGGACAGCTCAAATACAAATTAACAAGAATAACACTATTTGTATTATGTAATCCGAAGAGTCTTTGATATGTGATAAATTTGCATCTATTTTCATTATGAAAAGGAACATTTAACATATTTAGAAATTCTTTACTTCTTTTACTTTCAAACCACTCAAACTTTCCCAAGGATAATAGAGTGTATTTACTTTGAATCTGCTTGATTAAATGACCTGATAAAGTGATTTTCCCAGTATAAAGAAGCCCTAAGCTCCAAAAGGTAAATTCCAATCTTCCTTTTAGATGGTATAAAATGCTTCTGACGTTGAATTTGGCAGTTTTTCCCGCCAGGCTCTACAGGATGTCTCATTATACAAGCCTCAGGAAAGAAATTTAGACTTAAAAAAAAAAAAAAAAAGCCTAAGAATGCTTTTTACAGAAGCACAATAATTCCACCCTTCCAGAAAAATACTAAATAAATACTTCAAAATACAAAAAAAGCTACCCTCAAATATAGTCATTGAAATATTACTGACAACAATGAAATAATAGGAACAATCTAAGTATCCAACAATAGGGGAATAAAGACATACCCCATGAAATGCTTTCTAGCTAGTGTTTTCTCAGAAGAATATCTCCTGGTTTTCAATATCAAAACTTCATATAATGTACATTTCTTTTATTATAATGTTTTTCAGTCATTATTTATAGAGGTAAATTTTGTATTTTTATCTCTAAAACACAATATAACTTTTTTAACAAAACAGTATTTAGGATAAATCTTGCTATATTTCACATACATCAGTATCATGGTCACACATTTTGTAAAACATGCTGAGCATCAACAATAAGAAGTTGCATTGTAGATGCTGCTGGCCATAAAAGAGACATCGCAGGGTCACATCCAGTGTGCGCTATAATGACCTTTATTCGAAAAAAATAACCTGATACTGTCTTAGCACTAGACATAAAGCTTACAACTGTAATTTACAAGAGTGGAGTCAAAGTCCCATTTTGCAACATTTTTATCCTAAGGTGTTGATCACTTCCCTAGAGATTTAGCAAAATCCTTCCTCTTCAATTGTCTTCATAGACATCTCTCTTATCAATTCTTCTCAGTTTCATGATTTGTCTGAAGACAGGCCTTGGTCATCATCTCAACTTCACCATTACCTTCTGCAATCAGGGACAAGCAATGAAGTGACAACTCTCCTTACTAGTTTTCTTCTGAATTTTCTTCAATATTTAATTCTCCACCTCATTAGTGAGCAAACAGTTTATTTCCAGATATTACCTGATTTTTACTGTAAAATTTTCATCTTCATTACAAATTTTCTAATTGCTTTGTGTTCTTTGCTGGGCTGTATTACAAGTGTTAATGGTTTCACATGCAAACTCTAAAAGAATAGCATTCATGCTGTTAACTCTCAACTATTAGTATATCAATTATCTGGTAATAAAAGATATTTTTAAAAATTAAATTCTAACATAATAGTTTGATTTTTTCCCATCCTCAAGTCCAATGTGAATTTGAAGGGAGCTCTGCTATCATACAGCTATTGACACACCCAGGTTGACAGAGATGTTGCTGTGGATAAAGTTGTGTCCCCGTCAAAGTCCATGTCTTGAAGCAATAACCCCTAATGCAACTGTATGGGCATACCTCCTTTAATTACACATTGATTTATTGGGTTTGACAGATATTGTATTTTTTACAAATTGGAAGTTTGTGGCAACCCTGCGTTGAGCAAGTCTGTTGGTGACATTTTTTAAACAGCATGTGCTCACTTTGTGTTCGTGTGCCCCTGAGGCACAGTAATATTGAAATTAGGCTAATTAATCAACCTACAATGGCCTGTAAGTGTTCGAATGAAATGAAGAGCCACAAGTCTCTCGCTTTCAATCAAAAGCTAGAAGTCATTAAGCTTATGGAGGAAAGCATGTCAAAAGCTGAGATAGGCTGAAAGCTAGGACTCTTGTACCAAACAATTAGCCAAGTCGTATACACAAGAGAAAAGTTTTTGAAGGAAATTTAAAGTGCTATTCCAGTGAACACAGGAATAATAAGAACACAAAACAGCCTCATTGCTGATATGGAGAAAGTTTTTGTGGTCTAAATAGAAGAACAAACCAGCCACAACATTCCCTTAAGCCAAAGCCTGATCCAGAGCAAGGCCCTAACTCTCCTCAATTCTATAAAGTCTGAGAGAGGTGAGGAAGCTGAAGAAGAAAAGTTTGAAGCTAGCAAGTTTGATTCTTGAGGTTTAAGGAAAGAAGGAATTTGTGTGACATAAAAGTGCAAGGTGAAGCAGCAATTGCTGATGTAGAACGGACAGCAAGTTATCTGGAAAATCTAACTATAAGAGTTGATGAAGGTGGCTGCACTAAACAACAGATTTTCAGTGTAGAGAAAATAGCTTTGTATTGAAAGAAGATGTCATCTAGGACTTTCATAACTAGAGAGAGGTAGTCAATGCCTGGCTTCAAAGCTTCAAAAGACAGACTGACTTTCTTGTTAGGGACTAAGGCAGATGGTGGCTTGAAGTTGAAGCTAATGTTCACATCCCATTTTGAAATCCGGGAGCCATTAAGAATTATGCTAGATCTACCTGTCTGTGCTCTATAAATCGAATAACAAAGCCTATATGACAGTACATCTGATTACAACATGGTTAACTGAATATTTTAAGCCCACTCTTGAGACCTACTGCTCAGGAAAAAAGATCCCTTTCAAAATGTTACTTCGTATTGAAAATGTAATTGGTTGCACAAGAGTTCTGGTGGAGATATACAAGGAGGTTAGTACTTTAAAGATAGAACAATAAAGATTTTCCAGTCTTAGCAATGGAAAGAAAATAGACTAAACTAAAAATAAACAGAATGTCAGGGATCTGTGTGATTATAGCAAAGGGTTGTTTTTCACAACAAACTGAATGAATCTAAGAGAATTATGCTGAATAAAAAAAATAAAATCTCAAAAAAATTACATTACCATATGACTCAACTTATATAACATTCTTGAAATGAAAAAAATAAAATCATAGAAATGGAAAGCAGATTAATGATAGCCAGGAGTTAAGGAGGAGATTCAAATGCCTCGGAAGTGTGTGCTTACGAAAGGACAACATTCAGCGAGCCACATGGTGATGGATGCTCTGTATCTTTACTGTTTCAATGCCTATATCCTTGCTATGATAATGTTCTATAGTTTTTCAGATTCCACAATTTGGAGACACTGAGTAAAGGGAACACAGAATCTTTCTGTTATTCCTCACAAATACATGTGAATCTATAGTTATTTCAAAATAAAAAGTTTAATAAAATATGCATATGTATCTGT
>NW_012137525.1:262648-273865 GCF_000956105.1 Propithecus coquereli | reverse complement strand
CATTTAAATTAATTTTTTAAAACAAATGTATTTGTGTAGTTCCAATGCATATGAATAAATATAATTCCTCATATTGAAATGTGGGATTTCTTTGTTTGGAGGAGGGGTCCTATCACTTAACATTTTTTTTTTCCCCAAATGCAGCAGTTCAGATACTTACAGAAGGACATTTGCCTTAATTTCCTTTTGGATTATCTAGCTCCCTGGGTTTAAATTTAAAGTTTAAAAGAACCATTTGATTTTAATAACTTTTATGTGTAGTGCTCCATTGAGTTCGGGCTTTAGCACATAGAAATACTTTTCCATAAGGTGATTTCTAGTAAATCCCTGTGTGTAAAAGCAAGATAAACACACATCACTGAGTTTGTTATTGCAATTAAATTATTGGATTTTTACATTTGAATGTTTTGAGCATTGAAAAGCATGATGAGACTGTTTTTTCATGTTGGTCATGGACACTTTTCTGACAGTTAATAACTTGAAATAAGCCTGCCAATATTCTTAAGTGTCTGAGAATATGAAAATGCTAAATATTTAATATAAGGAAAACAAAGTCAGTAAACCACATCTGCTTAAAAACAACCTAGATAAACTCTTCCACAGAATCTATTTTGTGAAGTCTAAATTGTCATTTATCATACCCTGATTTTCATTTTCTCATTAAGGTATTTGCTCTTTCAAACATTTCTTTTTATTAAGTTTCACTTATTTTTTTCAGACCAATGGGCTAAGTTTGCTCCCACTAGAATCTCCTTACTAATGACTGTCCCTACACATTAATAAATATGAACTATATGCACTCTGAGATAGGTACTTTTTTGGTCAATGTAGGTCTTAGCATAAAGTGAGTGCTTGCTTTAATTTATTTCTTTATGTATTTAGTCATTCATTTCTTTCTTTAGAATCATTCACTTATCCACAAATTCTCTTAGACATTTATTTTAAAAATATTTATTCACTTAATAAAACACTACTGTGTGTTTTAGGTACCATGTTGGACATGGAGAAATTGTCAAACCCACTTTTCCCTTGAACAGTGACCATGAGTAGACAGTTTAAACTTCCAAAATGATGTAGTCATCATTATCATGTGTCTTCCTTAAAACTTACACAGGGTCTCCCCTGCAGCCAACATTTTGGATGAAGCCAGATACTTCATTAACTCTATTCTTACTGCAATTTTTTAAGAATGTGTGTTTGTGTGTGTATGTGTGTGAGTGTGTCGGGGGGATAGTATATATTATGACTGTATAGTTATGAGTAGGTAAGAGAGCAGTAAATTCTCAGTTGACCTTAATTTTATCCTCTAATTTATGTATTAAACTGAAGAAAATACTAAGTACAAATCACATACTTAGTATTTTCTTCAGTTTAATAGGTTTTTTTTAGGGGCAAGAGGGATACCAACAAACATACTTTATTTAAAATTATTTAGTAATAATAATATTACAAGAAAAATTGGAAGAGAACTTCCATTTTTTATGATTTCTATTAGATGGGTACTGTGCTCAGTACCACCTCAGAAGGGATGTGCACAGTAGGTGTTACATTTATTATGAAAAATTCAGCTACATATCATAGTACATACAGCTGCCGTGGAATAGCATTGGTCTCAAAGCATGTGCCACTTTTGTTAATAGAGAATTCCATTCTCCGGTTTTCCTCCTTCTTTTTCTTCTTTCTCTTTCTTTTCTTCTTCTTGATTCCAGAGATACTTTAAATGTCTAATGTAAACAATTTAGATGATGACAAAACCCACATTTCTTGAAGAGAGAAAACTAGCCCTTATTTATTTTGAGAATCAACCAAATTAATTCTTTTCTTTTTCTCGTTGGTTAGCCTGTTGTTATTCTTACATTTAATATAGCATTGGCCTGAGAATGATGTTGGCATTGCCTAAGAAGTGGTACAGGTTTTAATATATTTCACGAGAGTTATGCTACATTCTGTTGTTATTATGTTAAATATATTTATCCTCATAATGTTATGTCTTTGGACTTTAAATTAAACAAATATTTATATAGTATATTCTCTAAGATTGTCCCTGCACCACCAAAAAGATGGTCCCTGCACCATGAAAGAACTATGAGTGGGGACAGGGTTAGGTTATATTTTTTCTGGGGCCATCGTTTCCTGGCCATGGGTAGTCAAGTTTCTCAAAAAAGGATCATAAAAGAGTAGTAGTAATATGTCACCAGACTCAGAAAATTAATCATTTTGTTCTGGAATGTCTAAATTGCTGATCAACACTTAAGTGCATATATAGTAATAACATTCATTGGGTGTCAGGCAGGTGGAAGGGGGAGGAGGAGACGGGTATATTCACACCGAATGGGTGTGGTGTGCACCGTCTGGGGGATGGACACGCTTGAAGCTCTGACTTGGGTGGGGCAAGGACAATATATGTAACCTAAACATTTGTACCCCCGTAATATGCTGAAATAAAAAAAAAAACTAAAAAATAAATAAATAAATTGCATAGTCTGATTATGATTTAATTTGGATGGTTCCTAAAACAATCTTCTTCATGAAATGTAAATTTTTTTGTGATGGCATCTACTGAATTCAGTAAAATTTCTAAGATAGTTGATGTTGCCTTTGAGAGGAGAAACAGTCTCATTCAATGTTTAAGTAAAAAATTGGTATAATAGGATTACAAAATAGCTAAGGGGTACAAAATATCAGTGAATCTATTGTGATAATTCAAAACTTAGTGGCCACAGTTGGAAATTAACTGATATATCAGCATTTTCTTACATGCACTTTCAGCTACCTTAGAACATGCCATAAATCAGTATGGTTATACACCTAGTGTATCTCTTTTCTACCTCAGTACATCCTGTAATCATCAGTGATCATACTGTGTTCTCTTTTCACTCACCTGAAACCAAAACAAAACAAACTGTGATTTTTAAATTTACAGCATAAACAAATCAGAGGTTCTCACACTGAGTGAATGGATAATCAGACCACCTCCACCTTCCCACAATTTAAGGCTTGTGAGTCAGAATATACGGTTCTGTCATTGGTGTTCTCCTTAGCAATTAAAAGCCACTCAGACATACATGAGGCTTACACAGAGGCTTGAAATCAATTTCCCATTTACTCATCTTTTTCTTTTTCCAGTTGAAATGATTTTATTCACCGCTAACTTGTGTAACTCTGTTCCTTATCCTACACATCAAGGCTTGGGCATCCAAACAAACCATTATTATGTTAAAGGTAAAGAAATTTCTCAACTCTTACTAGAGAGTAAGAAGAGTTGCAGCTGATACCTTATTTTTAGTCTAAATGATTTTATTTAATTTTGAGTCCCTAATCTCCCTGAATCAGGGATAATTCGATTGCAAAGAGCTGAAACCACTGAAAGAAACTCAATAAAAAGGAGTTATTATGTAAGTATACAAAAATCTTCAGGAATCCAGATGAAAAACATATAGCTAGACTTTATAGAAACTGGAAACAAGAAAAAATAATCTCTCTCTCTCTCTACACTTTCCTCCCTCCAACCATCTTTCCCTACCTCCCTTCTTTTCTTCCCTCCAACATCTCTGCTCCTCTATTCTCTCTAGTTCTTTCTTTAATCTTCACATTTAAGCTTCTCCTTCTCTCTCACCTGTTTGTAGATGCTCCATCACAGCCAACCTGAAATGGTGAGCTGAGCCCCCAAGATTAAATAAAGTTTTAGTGTAGCACCCCAGAGCTAGCTGAATTATTCTTAGATTTTTGTCCCAAATTTTGAAAGTTAATCTTACTAATCTAATTTGGATCAGATGTACATAGCTGGTCCATTTAGGCATGGTTGGGCATGAAGCAGATTTAGAATTGAGGGCTTCTCTTTCAGGGTTTTGGACAAGTCAGATTCTCCATAACAATGTAATGTGGTGGGAAATCATTTGAATTTCCAACATGTATCCCTTGTAGTCCTGAATTAAGTTTCAGCAAATTATTCTCTTTTAAGTTTTATTATATTTATTTAACATCATTTTAACAACAATCTATGATAATTGAATTACTTCTTCCTGTTGAAAAAAAAATATTGAGGCAGAAATTTTAAATGAATTCTTTGAGTAGGACATGGTTACGGCAAGTGAAGGGGTAGCAAAGTTAAATCAAAATGAACCGTTTCTTGATTTTTTTTCTTATACAAACTCTAAAATTTGTTGCCCAATTCTCTTCTCTATAATTCTGGCTATAAGCCATGTGTTTTATACTGATGTTTATGTCCCCTTAAATTTATATATGGAAATCCTGCCCCTCAATGTGATGGTATTAGGAGGTGGTGGGTAATTAAGCCATGAGGGCAAAGCCCTCAAGAAGAGATACTGGTGTTTACTTCCTTTCTCTTTCTGGCACGTGACGATACAATGAGAATAAAGTCATCTGCAAACCAGGAGGCGGGCCTTCCCCAAACACTGGATCTGCCGGCACCTTGACCTTGGACTTCTTAGCCTATAGAATTATGAGAAATAAATGTGTGCCGTTTAAGCAGTCAGTCTACGATATATTTATTATAGTAGCCATAAGTGACTAAGGGATTATTTTTTTTATGCTTAAATAGTTTTTAAATTTTTTTCAGTATATTTTTTATTTTTCAAAGATGTTCATAAAGTATGTATTCATCATTGGCTGATGTATTGGCCACTTCTTCCCTATCTTCTTGTGTGGAATACTTTCTACTTATTAAATAGTTACCACTGGTACATATATGTATGTACATACACACACACATACTATTCTGAGAAAGTTGCTTAAATCCTTTAGGCTCTGAAATAGGGATATTAATACATGTCCCATGGGGTGGTTTTGAAGATGAAGTCAGAAAATTATGAACTGATAATAAGTGCATGATAAATGGTCATAATTTTCAATACAAAGGAGTAATTTTCTTATGCTCTACAGCCATTGCTGCATGTGCTGTGCTTTTTGTCAATTCTTCACTGGGGTATTATTATAGCACTAAGCCAGTACTGACAGGTACAGTGTCTCAGTTCTATTCCTAGGTCCTTTCCATTTTCATCCTTCTTGTTTTTGATTTCAAATTTTTTTGTTTGTTTCCTGTTCATGTTGTCTTGGTTTCATCTTACTGTCCATGCTTATTCACACCCTGCAGTGAGTTTTTGCATTTGTGTTTGTCATTTCTCAAAACTTGGCCTTAGTACAGAATATTTTTCAATGTCTTTTTCATGTATAGAAATTTTCTTATGTTACATTTCTCTTCCTGGATACAGAAACACAAATCCACATAAAGTACAAAAAAACAGGAAGTATATCACTCCTAGCCACCTTCAAATGGAGATGAGCCCCGGTCTGGACTACTATGAGTTCATGCCTATTATGAGTTTGGATCTTTGATATTTGCTGTTCTTATTCCCTGTACTGGCTGCCATCACTGGCTCATCTCACAGCCTTGGACCTCTGGGAGGCCCCTGTTTTCCTCTGGCCATCCTAAATTCATAGACAAGACATGAACCAAGGCTTCTTTCCACTTAAAGTAGCCGAGATAGGATAGAGATTATCCATAATAATGTCCCAGTGATGCTAAAGGAGATAAAATGAAGTAAGGAAAGAATATAATACATTTAAAGAAAAATATAGATAAGTTTACACAGTGCAATTCCCTAGTAATAAAACTGAAGATGAATTGCAATTTGATTAGGCTTTTTCAGCTTTTTAAGCATCCAGCATACATTTTCTTTTCACAAACGTGGTTAGAGAATTGTATATTTAAATATCTGTTTTAAATTCTTAAAAGAATGCCTTATTCCTTTGTCTCTTTGCCTCAGAAAGGATGGTTAGGGGTTTCAGTTTGTAAACTGAAGGGAGAAAAAAATCAGTTTCAAAATTCTAAATCCTAAGAAGACAAGGATTTGGGGGCATAAGAGGATAAAGAGCTTGGGGTCAATACAGAGAAGAGAATGGATCTTTCATACTTTTTGGAAATAGAAACAAATGGCAAAGAGATTCCTACTCATTGTCTTGCCCACGAATGAAAGATTATTTTGCTAAAGTTGGACTAATCAAAACGAACTTACAAATATTGCGAAGGTTTTCCTAAATCTTGTTCCTTAGATGTTCTTTTGTATATTAATAGATTTACACAAGAGCAAAATTTCCAAAAAAAATGTTTGGGAATGCTGAATAATTTCCAAGAATCTTTAAAATGCTCTCTGTATTGTAAATATCCCACAGAGTTATAATAAGTGGTGTTTTCTAAACTATTTGACGTTAAGACTTTGCTTTTGAGGAAAGCTCTTGCGGATATCTTCCACAAAACATACTTTAGAAAATACTGCCCAGAAATCATTGCTCTGTTCAGACTAAGATTGTCAGCTTCTGATTCTCGACTAGTTTTCTGTGGCTAGGACACCCTTATGTCCTTGTAACATATTACATTGGTCATCACAGGATCTCGCTTTGTTGAGCCTCATTTATCTTGATTGCATTTTCGATCACTCCCTTTCTAATGGTTCTTTCTCTTTTTATCAATAAGTATACCCAGGTCTTCCTATACAATTTCACCTTCACTTTCAAAAAAAAAGAAACAAAAACTTTTTTTTGACTCTACAATATATTTAACGTGTTTGTTCTCAACTGAGGGTGATTTTGTCTCTCAAGGGACTTTTGACAATGTGTGAAGAAATTTTGGGATATCACAACCCTGGTTGAAGGGAATGCTACTGGCATTAAGTGGATAGAGGACAAGGATGTTGCCAAACAGCCTTTAACACACAAGATATCCTCCCACTAAAAAGCCTTACCCAACCCAAAATATCATAGGGCCAAAACTGATAAACCTTGATTATTAAAAAATCATGGGCCGGGAGCGGTGGCTCACGCCTGTAATCCTACCTCTCTGGGAGGCCGAGGCGGGCGGATTGTTTGAGCTCAGGAGTTTGAAACCAGCCTGAGCAAGAGCGAGACTCCGTCTCTACTAAAAATAGAAAGAAATTAATTGGACAACTAAAAATATATAGAAAAAATTAGCCGGGCATGGTGGCGCATGCCTGTAGTCCCAGCTACTCGAGAGGCTGAGGCAGGAGGATCGCTTGAGCCCAGGAGTTTGAGGTTGCTGTGAGCTAGGCTGATGCCACAGCACTCACTCTAGCCCAGGCAAAAGAGTGAGACTCTGTCTCAAAAAAAAAAAAAAAATCATGATGTCATTTTTGTAAAGAACCAATACCTGGAATTCATTATTTAAAAACCGCTCCATCCATATCTTTACCTTCTCCCTCGTTAAGTTTTATAATATGTTTTCTACCAAGTTAATGAATCACAGTAGAAAGAGCATGAAATCAGACAAATCTATATTCAAATCTCAGTGCTACTGGTTCTAGCCATGAGCAAGTTAAATTTCCCTGGATCTCACATGTTTCACATGTAAAGTTGAGATACCTATCTGGTAAAATTGTTTTGAGAATTAATGTTCAAGTCTAGTCCATCTTTTGGAATATGAAAAAGCAAGAAAATATGATTTAAAATTATTATTAGGACACTGATTCTTTTGCCACTGTCTCCTCAAAGGACATGATTGATATATTAATTGTTAAATCCTGTGACACATTCTCAGACTTTATTCACTTATCTTTGAGTATTTGCTGTGATTAGCTCTCATTCCTACTGCTTTTCCTATGTTAGTTTCCTATTGCTACTATGACATATCACCACAAATTTTGTGGTTTGAAACAATACAAATATATTGTCTTACTTTTTGGAAGCCAGAAATCCAAAATGGGCTATTTGAGTGTCAAGGTGTTAGCAGGACTGTGTTCCTTATAAAGACGCACCAATGGAGAATTCGTTTCCTAACATTTTCCAGCTTCTAGAAATCACCTGCTTTCCTTGGATCATAGTCCCCTTCCTCCATCTTCAAAGTCAAAGAGTCAGGCCATGACCTTCACACTCTGCAACACTTTTCCTATTCTTTGGCTTTCCCTTTCCACTTTCAAGCACCCTTGTGATTACACAGTACTCAATCAGATAACCCAGAATAACGTCCTTATTTTAAACTCAGCTGATTAGCAAACAATTTTATCTACTGCTTTAAATTCCTCTGTCATCTAAGGCAACATATTCACAGGTTATGGGGATTAGGACTTAAATATCTTTGAAGGGAGGGCATTATTTCATCTACCACTTTCCTTTTCTTCCTCTCCACAGTCAAAACTCAATGATAACATCTATGTGGATGAATCTATCCTCTAATCTTTGAGATCTACCTGCCTGCTGGACAGCTCCACCTAGATGTTTCCTCAGACTCATGATGAAATTTCATCTTCAAAATTAAAGAGTTCTTACCCCTTGAATATCTATTTCTCTTAAAATGCCATTGCATTATGAAACAATAAACGTCATAATGAGTTTTTTTTCCAAAAAACTCCTGCATTGTCATAAATGTTTGTAGACATCATATAATATCTTCCACATCTGTTGTCTCCTTTTTGTTTTTATGCTAATCTCACTGACCAAGGTCATTACTTCTCACTTGAACTAATATAAATGCCTGCTAATTGGTCACCTCAATTGGTACTTTACGCTACTCTTCAATCCACTTCATACATTGTAATCTAACCTCCAAAGACTCCCTCTACTTACAGAATTCTTTTAAACTTGTTACATTAGCAGATAAGGCCCTTCACAATCCGGTATACAGCCACATTTCCATCTTTTTTTTTGTTATCACTAAACTCATAAATTCTCTCCAATGCTCAGAAATTTTTTTTTGTCTGTAGGTATGTTTTTACCTTCCTGATGTTTCTATGTTGAGTACTCTCCTCTGTCTTTCTTCAACAATGAAGGTTTTCTTCATATGACTCAAAATTAACATGTATCTCATAAATTTTCTTTATTCTTTCAATCAAAATTATTGGACATCGGCTGGGCAAGATGGCTCATGCCTGTAATCCTAGTGGAGGATCGCTTGAGCTCAGGAGTTCAAGACCAGCCTGAGCAAGAGCAAGACCCTGTCAGTACTAAAAGTAGAAAAATCAACCGAGCATCGTGGTACGTGCCTATATTCCCAGCTACTCAGGAGGCTGAGGCAGAAGGATTGCTTGAGCCCAGGAGTTTGAGGTTGCTGTGAGGTAGGCTGATGTGACAGCATTCTACTCAGGGCAAAAAAAAAGAAAAAGGAAAATTTTGGGGTATTTGTCACATGCCAAGAGAAAGGTGTGATATATATTTTAAAGATTAAATACAACTTTCGTTCAGCCATCAGAAAATTTATGGAACTAAAAAGAAATAACATTAATAACTAGAACATACGCTAGATGATGATAGATACATGTAAAAAATGCAGGTAAAGAACTTCAGGAGTTCAGAAGCAAAATAATGACTTCCGGGGTACTTCATGAAAGAAATTTAAGTGTGTCTTAAAGAAGCAGTAGAACATGGACTATACCAATGTGTCAGTAAAGAATAAAAGAGACTGATAGTTTAAAAAAGAGAGAGAGAGAGAAATATGGAAAATTAGAGAAGCAGGGACTATGAAGGGATAAATAAAACAAAAACAGAGTTTGGCTAAGGTAGTGATTTTTGACCATATCCGATTCAAAGCCCTGATTACAAAATATTACAAGTATTTTGCAATCCTCCACTTAGTATGCTGAGATGAAATTCATACGTAATGGTATAATCTACTTACACATAATTTAAAAGATCAATCAATACTTTAACTGTAATATATAAGAAAAACACATGCATTTAAAACAAAATAGCATGTATTGCAATGAATACAGACACATCTATATCTGTCCATCTGTGCTTTAGTGTATTCTACTGGCCTCCCTTGTATGTATTAAAGTTCCTTAACACTATGCCCTATTACATCTGATATAATGAATTCAAACATTCAACTTATAAAATATAAAATTCATTAAATTTTGCTATGGTTTGCATATTTGATTCCTACAGATCTCATGCTGAAATTTGATTCCCAATACTTGATGTGGGGCCTAATGGGAGGTGTTTGGGTAAAGGTGGCAAATCTTTCATGAATGGCTTGGTGCCGTCCTCATGGTAATGAGTGAATTCCCACACTATTAGTTCCCATAAGAGACAGTTAAAAAGAGGCTGGCACCTCCCTCCCCTCTCTCTCTTGCTTCCTGTCTCTATGTCATCTCTGCATGTGCCAGTTCCCCTTCACCTCCACCATGAATGGAAGCAGTGTGAGGCCCTCACCAAAAGGCAAGCAGATGCTGGTGCCATGTTTCTTGTACAGCCTGTAGAATCATGAGCCAAATATACCTCTTTTCCTCATAAATTACCCAGTCTCAGGTTTTTCTTTACAGCAACACAGAAACTAAGACACAATCTTACCAAGTTAAAATATAATCTTACCTACATATCAAACAAAGTTTTGACAATTAGACTTTGTATAATTATATCTGTAGGTCTTTTCAACTTCATCACGGTTAAAATGGGACATGGTATTTTGTTAATTTGATATGTGCACATATAAGATGTTAAATATGGGAAAAGAGAACACATTTAAAACAACATGCAGCTTTTGATGTTTGCTTGCTGTAGGGTAGCATAATCTTTCCTAAATCTTCACTCTATCATGATGGGTTGTTATTGTAGAAAGAAGCCGGGCATTGTTCTGAAGTGCTACAGTTATTTATTGGGAACACAGCAACACAGCTATTTGCAGGACAACCAGTACTTCCAGTTTAGCTGTGACAGCCCCAGTTCCTGTTCTCGTTCTGTTGTTCTATCCAATTTAGCATTTGGGTTTTTCTTCCTTTCATTTTTAATAAAGTATTGTTAACAATCATATTAAAACAATCCAGAATGATTATGATAGACACATACTTTTTACTTCCATATGTTTGCCATACTTCTTTGGACTTCAAATACATGTATAGGGAAGTAAAGTTGTTTCATGTGGTTAAATCTGAAACCCCAAAAGCAGTAACTCCTTCCTCATTTGCTGACTATTCCCAGGTGTAATGATTTACACCCATTTCAAGAACAACATAAAGGTCACTTGTTGAATAAAGCAAATTGGTTCAGGACAGGTGTGGTTAGGAAAAAATAACTCCTCATTTTGAGTGGTGGGAGAATTATTTAATATTGCTCCTCCTATAGCCTAATGGTGTTAGAGCCAGTGGGCCATGACCCATGCCATGGCATAGGAGATACTCCCAGTTTGGGGATCAATGGGGAATATGGGTAATTAGAAGTCCAGCATATTTAAAATATAGAGCAAAGTACATT
>NW_012137525.1:259235-262598 GCF_000956105.1 Propithecus coquereli | reverse complement strand
TTTTTGTAAAGAACCAATACCTGGAATTCATTATTTAAAAACCGCTCCATCCATATCTTTACCTTCTCCCTCGTTAAGTTTTATAATATGTTTTCTACCAAGTTAATGAATCACAGTAGAAAGAGCATGAAATCAGACAAATCTATATTCAAATCTCAGTGCTACTGGTTCTAGCCATGAGCAAGTTAAATTTCCCTGGATCTCACATGTTTCACATGTAAAGTTGAGATACCTATCTGGTAAAATTGTTTTGAGAATTAATGTTCAAGTCTAGTCCATCTTTTGGAATATGAAAAAGCAAGAAAATATGATTTAAAATTATTATTAGGACACTGATTCTTTTGCCACTGTCTCCTCAAAGGACATGATTGATATATTAATTGTTAAATCCTGTGACACATTCTCAGACTTTATTCACTTATCTTTGAGTATTTGCTGTGATTAGCTCTCATTCCTACTGCTTTTCCTATGTTAGTTTCCTATTGCTACTATGACATATCACCACAAATTTTGTGGTTTGAAACAATACAAATATATTGTCTTACTTTTTGGAAGCCAGAAATCCAAAATGGGCTATTTGAGTGTCAAGGTGTTAGCAGGACTGTGTTCCTTATAAAGACGCACCAATGGAGAATTCGTTTCCTAACATTTTCCAGCTTCTAGAAATCACCTGCTTTCCTTGGATCATAGTCCCCTTCCTCCATCTTCAAAGTCAAAGAGTCAGGCCATGACCTTCACACTCTGCATCACTTTTCCTATTCTTTGGCTTTCCCTTTCCACTTTCAAGCACCCTTGTGATTACACAGTACTCAATCAGATAACCCAGAATAACGTCCTTATTTTAAACTCAGCTGATTAGCAAACAATTTTATCTACTGCTTTAAATTCCTCTGTCATCTAAGGCAACATATTCACAGGTTATGGGGATTAGGACTTAAATATCTTTGAAGGGAGGGCATTATTTCATCTACCACTTTCCTTTTCTTCCTCTCCACAGTCAAAACTCAATGATAACATCTATGTGGATGAATCTATCCTCTAATCTTTGAGATCTACCTGCCTGCTGGACAGCTCCACCTAGATGTTTCCTCAAACTCATGATGAAATTTCATCTTCAAAATTAAAGAGTTCTTACCCCTTGAATATCTATTTCTCTTAAAATGCCATTGCATTATGAAACAATAAACGTCATAATGAGTTTTTTTTCCAAAAAACTCCTGCATTGTCATAAATGTTTGTCGACATCATATAATATCTTCCACATCTGTTGTCTCCTTTTTGTTTTTATGCTAATCTCACTGACCAAGGTCATTACTTCTCACTTGAACTAATATAAATGCCTGCTAATTGGTCACCTCAATTGGTACTTTACGCTACTCTTCAATCCACTTCATACATTGTAATCTAACCTCCAAAGACTCCCTGTACTTACAGAATTCTTTTAAACTTGTTACATTAGCAGATAAGGCCCTCCACAATCCGGTATACAGCCACATTTCCATCTTTTTTTTTGTTATCACTAAACTCATAAATTCTCTCCAATGCTCAGAAATTTTTTTTTGTCTGTAGGTATGTTTTTACCTTCCTGATGTTTCTATGTTGAGTACTCTCCTCTGTCTTTCTTCAACAATGAAGGTTTTCTTCATATGACTCAAAATTAACATGTATCTCATAAATTTTCTTTATTCTTTCAATCAAAATTATCGGACATCGGCTGGGCAAGATGGCTCATGCCTGTAATCCTAGTGGAGGATCGCTTGAGCTCAGGAGTTCAAGACCAGCCTGAGCAAGAGCAAGACCCTGTCAGTACTAAAAGTAGAAAAATCAACCGAGCATCGTGGTACGTGCCTATATTCCCAGCTACTCAGGAGGCTGAGGCAGAAGGATTGCTTGAGCCCAGGAGTTTGAGGTTGCTGTGAGGTAGGCTGATGTGACAGCATTCTACTCAGGGCAAAAAAAAAGAAAAAGGAAAATTTTGGGGTATTTGTCACATGCCAAGAGAAAGGTGTGATATATATTTTAAAGATTAAATACAACTTTCGTTCAGCCATCAGAAAATTTATGGAACTAAAAAGAAATAACATTAATAACTAGAACATACGCTAGATGATGATAGATACATGTAAAAAATGCAGGTAAAGAACTTCAGGAGTTCAGAAGCAAAATAATGACTTCCGGGGTACTTCATGAAAGAAATTTAAGTGTGTCTTAAAGAAGCAGTAGAACATGGACTATACCAATGTGTCAGTAAAGAATAAAAGAGACTGATAGTTTAAAAAAGAGAGAGAGAGAGAAATATGGAAAGTTAGAGAAGCAGGGACTATGAAGGGATAAATAAAACAAAAACAGAGTTTGGCTAAGGTAGTGATTTTTGACCATATCCGATTCAAAGCCCTGATTACAAAATATTACAAGTATTTTGCAATCCTCCACTTAGTATGCTGAGATGAAATTCATACGTAATGGTATAATCTACTTACACATAATTTAAAAGATCAATCAATACTTTAACTGTAATATATAAGAAAAACACATGCATTTAAAACAAAATAGCATGTATTGCAATGAATACAGACACATCTATATCTGTCCATCTGTGCTTTAGTGTATTCTACTGGCCTCCCTTGTATGTATTAAAGTTCCTTAACACTATGCCCTATTACATCTGATATAATGAATTCAAACATTCAACTTATAAAATATAAAATTCATTAAATTTTGCTATGGTTTGCATATTTGATTCCTACAGATCTCATGCTGAAATTTGATTCCCAATACTTGATGTGGGGCCTAATGGGAGGTGTTTGGGTAAAGGTGGCACATCTTTCATGAATGATTTTGTGCTGTCCTCATGGTAATGAGTGAATTCCCACACTATCAGTTCCCGTAAGAGACAGTTGTTAAAAAGAGGCTGGCACCTCCCTCCCCTCTGTCTCTTGCTTCCTGTCTCTATGTGATCTCTGCATGTGCCAGTTCCCCTTCACCTCCACCATGAATGGAAGCAGTGTGAGGCCCTCACCAAAAGCCAGGCAGATGCTGGTGCCGTGTTTCTTGTACAGCCTGTAGAATCATGAGCCAAATATACCTCTTTTCCTCATAAATTACCCAGCCTCAGGTTTTTCTTTATAGCAACACAGAAACTAAGACACAATGTTACCAAGTTAAAATATAATCTTACTTACATATCAAACAAAGTTTTGACAATTAGACTTTGTATAATTATATCTGTAGGTCTTCTCAACTTCATCATGGTTAAAATGGGACATGATATTTTGTTAATTTGATATGTGCACATATAAGATGTTAAATATGGGAAAAGAGAACACATTTAAAACAACATGCAGCTTTTGATGTTTGCTTGCT
>NW_012137525.1:254318-256065 GCF_000956105.1 Propithecus coquereli | reverse complement strand
TCAACTTATTTACAAAAACTAATCTACTTTCAGATAGCTAATATTTGAGTTTTTAACCTATTAGTTTGAAGCAACAGAATATGAATTAATGAAGAACACTAACAAAGTAATATGGAACATAAGCTCTTGCCTGAAAAATCTTGTCTTGTCATTTCAAATGAAAAGATGAGTTTAAGAGAGGTCTTCTTTAGAACTATCTTAAGCCAGTTTCATCAAGCCTAATAACAGGGCTATATGTTTGCTTAATTTTAAAAATCTATGCTTTGAATGCAACATCATGAACAACATTTAAGACCTTCCGCTTAATCAAGGAACTGTGCTAAACAGCAATAGGACAAAGAGTTACATAAGTCATCCATGGCTCTCTGACAATTTAATTGCAGGAAAGAACAATTGATTGATATATAAATGATACAACAGGCATATGTTCATTGCTGAATGATGAGAGGGCCTCTTGGTTTCAGAGAGAAAATGGTTCTTCCACCTTGGGGCAGTCATGGAAAATCTCACAGAGAACACAAACTTTAGCATAATTCCTTAGTTTTTGCATAAAGTTCTTTATCTATTCCAGGATCTTATTCTTGATTCTATACTATTGTACATTAAGTGCTCATGTCTTCGGCTCTTCTTGGCTGTGACAGTTTCTCAGACTTTTTTTTTGATGTTTGATTTTGACAGTTTTCAGGAGTATTGGTCAGATATTTTCTAGGATGTTCCTCTATTGGGATCTCTGCGATGTTTTTCTCATGACCAGACTGAGCTAATGGGCTTTTGGGAGGGAGAACAGAGAGGTAAAATATCATTCTTATTACATCATATCAAGGGTATATTCTATCGACATGACTTATGATTGTGAATGTTGACCTGATCACCTGGTTGAGGTAGTATATGTCAGGTTTCCCTTATTGAACAGTTATTCTTCTTTTTCCCCATTTACACACTCTATTCTCAGAAGGAAGACATTGTATGCAATCCCCAATAGGAAGTGGAGATTATGCTCACCTTCCTTGAGGGTGGAGTGTTTACATACAGTTTTGGAATTCTTCTGTATGTGATATTTGTGTCTTTGCCCTTACTTATCTATTGATTTAATCCTTTATTTGTATTCTTGTGAATTCATGGATCTTATTTTATACTTTGGGTTAGAATATAATACTGCTTTATATATTTTGTTGCTCCAGATTGATCCAGCTTTAGCCACTGGGAGCTCTTTTAGTTGGCTTCTCTGTCCCTTTGACATGCCCCATCATTGAGTGTCGTTTTGTTTTGTTTTTTTCCCGGACATTTTGTCTCCGACACCACAAGATGCTCCAAGTCTTAGTATCAGCCATTTCTCTAAGAAGTTATGGCTCCTTTTATTGAAGAATGGTATTAGAAACCAAGATCTAATTGCTAGGTGCATTCATTGCTACCTGAACTTAGATTTTTTTAAAATTTTAATTCAGATAAATATTTTCAAGTAAAATGAATTTCCATTTACTTTATGTTTATAATATCTATTTTTCTATTTCCTACATTTTTATTCATAGTGAGCATATTTTTTTTTATATATATCACTGAACATAGCAAATAACTTCAGTAAAATTCTGCTCTACAAATTCCAACATTTGAGTCCTCTTGTGGTTAGTCTCCAATGACAGTCTTTTCTCTCGTTGAAAGGTCACATTTTTCTGGTTTTTCATATGTTGAATAATTTCAGATTTAATCTTGGTAATTGTAAATATTTTGGAATCTGTAATATTCTAAA
>NW_012137525.1:252776-254102 GCF_000956105.1 Propithecus coquereli | reverse complement strand
AATTTTAAAAATGTCATCATGTATTCCACTAATTGCTTGTTTAAACCTACACTGATTGGCAAGCTTTCTGTTACTACTGATAAAATATAGATCATCCTGAATATTTATACCAAATTTGCATATGAGTGACATTTGTGATTAACACAAACTTAATTTGTTAGTGAAATAAAATTTTAAAAATGTCATCATGTATTCCACTAAAATGATTAGCAGAGGTCATTAGTCAAAGAAGTTCCTTTTGTTTTTAATTTTATGCCAGATAAATGAATAAAGACACAAAGTAAAGATTATTTGGTTAGTGTTGGGCTTTCATTAAGAAGACTTAATTTTTTAATGAGCCAGATAATTTCAGAGCTTAAGCTACTGTGATGAAGTTGGACATTTTAGAAAACTTCCATAACATTTTCATATCAAGAGAATATATACTTTTTTGTCTTGCCAAACGCATTCTTTCTTCCTAAAAATTGATTTGTGGGACTCTGTGAATTTTTAAGAAATATAACTTTTGAACTCTATTGCATTATCCCTTGCTAATTATAGAAAAGGGTATTAATGTCATCTTAAACAAACTGAAGCTTAACTATTTGGTCCTCAACAAACTAATGAAAGTCAGGTTCTGATCCATTAAAAATTACTCAAACCACATTATTCTGCCCAAGTTTTTAACCCCTCTGGATCAGGCCTTTGTTCAATATGAATTAGATCATTTATAATAATCCCAGAATTAAAATTGTAAATTAGGTGATTTATATGGCTTCACTTCCCCTAAATTCCTCTCTGCCTCTCATTTCCTGAATAACCATAGGCTAGATTTTCTCCAATTATTTTTTAATTTTCTGGTAATAGCTCTGTTCTTTCTCTTTATTGATCCCTAGTAATAGCAGCAAGAAAAATTGCCAACTCAGAAGCTAGCAATGCTTATGGTACACAGATATCATTTGAGGATCTCTGAAATTGAGAGCCTTTCAGCATTCTGCCATGATTTTTTTTTAAAGTCCTATATTTGTGGAGTAAACTTATTATTTTCGTTTTTGATAGCTTGATCTGTGATCAAGAAATTTTGCTCTTGGGTATGTGAATACAATATGGGTATAACAGGAAACAGTGGTCTCACCCTTCTAAACACTCACAAGAACAGAGAATCATATCAAATTTGCTATAAGAAAAATATATAGGAAAATGCAAAAAAAATGGAATGGAGATAGAATAAATGGAAATGAAGATTGAAAAATATATGAGTTTTGTTAGTATCGTCTAAGGAAGAAAGTGATCTCATTTTAGATCACTGGCCTCAGTTTTATGTGCAGAAGTGGACATGAATATATA
>NW_012137525.1:249028-250586 GCF_000956105.1 Propithecus coquereli | reverse complement strand
TCACATTCAGACTGAAAACTCCACTTCTTCGGCAGCTGCTCAAGTCTCTGGTAAGTTTTTTTCCTTTGACTGAGTCTGTTTCACGTATGTGTGATTCAGTAGTCAGCCTAAGATTTGAGCAGTGTTTATCATTTGGGCCTTCTTTCACTTTCCAGTGGCTCTGGTTGCCCTGAAATCTGCCTTCTGGTTCTGTAAGCTGGAAAATCTGTGGGCTTTCTATCAGAATTTGAGCTTCTCCACACAGTGCCATCTTAGGAATGCTATAGCTAAAAGTGTAAAAAGGTATAACTCACCCATGCCATTCCCTTTTTAATAGTATCAACTTTCCTCTAGAGTTGACCCGCTTTATTTTCTACTGTTCAGTGCTCTCAATTTACTGTGATAGCCTATTTTTCCCTCCTTAATAGTTGTTACCTGCAAGAGAGGTAGGTCTGGTGGGAGCTTACTTAGCTATATTGGAAGTGAATCCCCTTGAGCATTTTAAATTCTTGTTTTGACTTTATTTTTTAGCTCACTTTACTTTGTTTTATTTGTGTTTGTTTAGTATCATCTAGACGATTTTCTATGAGAAACTTGTTAATCCACCATGTGGTTAGAAATATAGATACTGAGTCCCATTTTCCCCTCTACCCCAGCACCAAGGTATTTGCCAGGCAATTGTCCTTGCAGTGGTTTAATAAACTGGATTTATCTCTATTTCTAACATACTCCATGTGCATCCTACTTTGGAATCATAGCTTTCAGCAGGGGGAAGACTGGGTTATAGGGGGTGTTCCTATAGATTTTAGAACTTGGGCAGGCCCTGGACTCTTTCTCCTATTCTTTTTTTTTTTTCCTTTAAGACAGAGTCTCACTCTGTTGCCCTGGCTAGAGTGAGTGCCGTGGAGTTAGCCTAGCTCACAGCAACCTCTGACTCCTGGGCTCAAGCGATCCTTCTGCCTCAGCCTCCCAAGTAGCTGGGACTACAGGCATGCGCCACCATGCCCGGCTAACTTTTTTTCTATATATATTTTTTTAGTTGTCCAATTAATTTCTTTCTAATTTCAGTAGAGACGGAGTCTCGCTCTTGCTCAGGCTGGTTTCGAACTTCTGAGCTCAAACAATCCGCCTGCCTCGGCCTCCCAGAGAGCTAGGATTACAGGAGTGAGCCACCACGCCTGGCCTCTTTCTCCTATTCTTTATGCACTGTGAGGTCCTAAAACTTATTTCAAGATAAAGGTCAGCTTTAGTCCTCTTTTCAATTCTAGTTTCCTGCTTCTTCATTATTTTTGAGCTTTAAGCATTACTCACTTCTTAGGTCATTGATGCTTTAAGCAGATATAGTTTAACCAAATTTTTGTTTTTGCTCAGATGAATAGTCTGGGATTAGTCAGAATACCTAATAGGCCCTGTTTCTGGAAAGGGAACATTGTAAATTATGATTCCTGCTGCTTTAGAAAATTCTGTCCTTGATAGTTTATTCTTTCCCTCCTATCAGACATATACATCCTGTTTTTATTAAAGACTATCATGTAAATATTGTGAGAATTATGTATTATTGTATATTACATTATGATAA
>NW_012137525.1:244583-248307 GCF_000956105.1 Propithecus coquereli | reverse complement strand
TTGAGTAGCCCATAGTAAGTAGTATAAATGGTTGGGTGACCAGCAGTAAAGTTTTAACCACTAGCCAAATACAGCAATGTTCTCAGCTAGACTGATATTTTAAAACTAGAGGTTTTTTCACTGAAAAGAGCTGCCATGATGCTCTGGAAAAAACATGATATCTTTTGGAAAATAGTGTAAAATGCATACATAAGGCAGTTTTAAAGATGAAATTTTAAATTCCTATGGTAAAAATATAGTTAATACAAATAGAATGAGAGACATCAAAATTTTAACATAAACATAAAAGTTTTGAAAAAATGTTGAAATTGTATTGGATAAATAACATTATGTCCTGAAAATAGCTTCTCCTACTTTTTAACCCGTGTAAACGGGGCACTTGTTTAGCAATACATGTGTTAGTATCTTACAGTTTGCTTTACAAGGAAACTTTCCATTTTTCTGTTTCAGCTGTTTCTGATTTACGGTTACCAAAATGTGTGACGCAGGACTTTTTATGTAACTACCACCATAAGAGTGCTATGAGAGGGGTACATGTCGACCTATTTTCAGTTAAGTTTGCTTTAAAACATAATTAAGTAATGATAATGCACATGTGACATCTTACTCAGACTGGTGCCTTTCTAATCATTGTTCGAGCCTCCTTCTTTATGACCTGCTCTTTTCTTAATCCACATCACTCAGGAATGCTCAGTGATTGATTGCAAAGGTTTGCATCTTTTCACTACATTGTTGTCAGTATGCAGCTAGGTACTGAGGGTGTATTACTATTAAATGCTATAATTACTTTGCATTTTTTTCTAAGTATTTGCAGATTGCTTTACTTTTGCTATATTTAACTTTGTTCTTTCATTCCTCGTTCTCTCCCTTCTTTTTTTGTTTCATCTTTCTTTCTTCCTTTCTTCCCTCCTTCCTTTTTTTCATTCTTCTTTTCTTCTTTCCGTCCTCCTTTTGTCTGTTCATCTATTCAACACAATTTATGGATCCCACTCTACATTGGAATATATTAAAAGTAGGAATTTTGTGATGAATATGGTAATATAGTTTTGCTACTTATCTGAAGGAGCCACAGAAGGAGGCGTCTGCTTTAAAAAGTCCTGGAAATCCTCCTGGGGAGTACACGAGTATTTGCCTCTGGTGTCAGAGTCTCGTGCTCAGGGGCCAGATGAGTTTCATTTTGGTCCTTCCACAGCTTCACCTGAGAATGATGGATTTAAGTGGGTATCTATGGAACCTTAATAGCAGTTGGGGTAGAAAGTAAGACTGGATAGGGACCTTTCCACACCAGGGCTAGCTGGGATGTGGGGGACCCATCCTTCCACTGTTTGATGAGCACTAAGTTCCCCAGCTGACAGAAAGGACTAGGGGAAGTAGGGTTTCTAGGCAGTAGCTTGTGTTCTTGTAATGTCTTCAAGAACTGAGCTACTTGAAGGGTCTGTTGGTGTCCAGCCATTTCCTACGAAGCAAAGGCAAGACCGTTATCACTCTGTAAGGACTGGGGAAGGTCAAAATGAGGTATGATGTCTTCCAGAAACTTCAGGTATCTTTTCAGTCTTGCAAAGAAAAGCTTCAACCCAATGAGTAAAAGTGTCAATAAACACTAATGAATAGCCTGCATGCCATTCCTCATTCTTGATATTGCTGCCATCAGTGAACCATTGATGGGCTTCAGGGATGGGGACTATGGATAGATCTGCCCAGGGAAGGCAATGGTGGAGTGTAATCTCTTCACAATTACGTAGTTGCCTACTAGGTTCCCCTATTGTTTCTTGTGGAAGAAGAGTGGCAGGGTTAAGTCCAGAGCAGCTCTTAATTTTTAAGTCAGGGGTTTCTATTAACATGGCCTGGAATTTTAATAAGTGGCTGTCTGAGATCCATTTTATCACCCCTCCCTGGAGGAGCTCAGGAGGCTGGGTTCTTTGGGGGATAGAAAGAAACCCGTGCTCACAGTTTAGAAAGTAAGTCACGTCCTAGCAGGTTGATGGGGCAAATGGAAATTACCAGAAATGAATGTTCAATGGTCACGTCCTCCCACAAGCAAAGTGAAGGGAGAGTAAAGAATTGTTGGTAGGGACCCCGGAGACTCCAGTGACCATACAGGATTGAATGTTCAGTTTTCAAGGACAGAGTAGGTACCAGAAGGAAATTCACTGGCCTACCTGCCACCAGGAGGGTCACCCTTGGCTCCAGTCCAGTGATTGTTATCTGCCAGGGGGCTGACGGGAGCAGGCTCCTTCACCATTGTACCATAATCCGGTCTGGGGACCAACTCCCCTATTGGGATGATCCCAAAGGACAGAATTCAGTCCAGTGACCTGTTTGATGTCACCGATGACAAGGGGCCTTGGGTGGCCTGTCACTGTTGGGACAATTCTTGGCCCAATGCCCTTCCCATCAGCAGATGCAGCATCGGAGATCCCTTCCTTTGGTGGATGCTTTGGGCATTGGTCCGAATGTCGATGCTAGTGCTGCCACTAACTGGGCAAGCCTAGCGTCCTTCCTCTGCTCCTTATCTCGAGCCTGAGACTCAAGCTCAGAAGTTCTGTTACAGAAAACAGAATTAGTGGCAGCCACCATGTCATCCAGGGAGATGGTAGGGTCCTGGACAAGCTTCTGGAACTTTTTTCCAATATCTGCTGGTCAAGAATTTGTCTTTTAATATCACCTGCCCCTCATAGGAGTTAAGATCGAGAGTGGTGTGTTTTTCTATTGCTTCCTGGAGCCCACCCAGGAAGGCTATGGGGTTTTCCTCGGGCCCCTGGGCTATGGTGGCGACTTTGGAATAGTAAATGTTAGGTTGATAGTGAGGGATTCTGGGTCTCCTGGGGATGAAAGTGGGTGCTATTGCCCCTATCTTGGTCCTGCCCAACCTTAATTTTCCATACCTGGGGGAGGAGGGAATATCCTATGAATCTGCCAATCAGAACTTGGAACGCCAGCTGCAAAAGAATGCAGAAGACTCTCTAGCCCACGGACTAAGCCACGTGGGTACCATAAAGTCCGGAAAGTGACCTAGAACCCGCATACGTAGCTAAGGCCCAGGTCATGTGACTCCCAACTGTCTAATCAAAGTGATTCCATGGTGACCTCTGAACCACAAAGGAGGTCCCTATCCCGACACTATAAAATAGGATGCAGACCATAGCCAAGTTCTCTCTCTTGGCTCTTCCTTTTGCTTTCCCTACTGTAACAAAGGGTCCAGTTGTCATCTGTGGCTGTGGCCTATGTACCATGCTTTGTAAACCTGTATCTTGCTCTTACCCTATAATCCTATCTTTTTTTCCTCAGTAAACTTCATTTTCGTGCTTGCCTAACTTTGGCGTGTCTGGACATTCTTCGACCACAGGCTCACCAGGAACCCTCGGTTTCAGACTGAAACCTAACAGCTGCTAACATTACTTTTTACAGCTTATTCACAAAGCCTTTCCTCTAAAGTTTATCTAGTCCTTCCACTTATTCCCTTGTCCATAGGGCCACTTTCTTTGAAACTTCACTGTGAGAGTTTTCATCAATTTCTCCCTTACCCAAAGAAACCCATTTTATTTCAAATCTATTTCTCTTCACACACGGGCACATTCATCAGGTAGAGCTCATTTAATTTAGAAAAACACTTGGTGCCCTACCGTGACTGCTGCATCACATGTGAGCACATGTGCACATACACACGCGCACACACACACCTGAGCACGTGCATATGTAAGTACCCAGAAAAATTAATTCTTAA
>NW_012137525.1:241628-242513 GCF_000956105.1 Propithecus coquereli | reverse complement strand
AAGTGGAACCATGATCTGAAAGTTAGGATTGTAGTCCACCCACGAATTTGCCTGTGAGTTCTGCCTTTAACTCCCAGAAACTATGTGGAGCTGTGCTCAAGTCTTCCTGTCCATGAGGCTCCAGGTTAATTGGTGACAGAAGCTGTCATCTCCCAGGAATCATTGAGCACTTTGATACATTTCTACTCTTGAAGAGCAGAGTCGACAATTTTCATAATGATACAAAGTTTGCCTTTGTTTAAAGTTTTATTTTTCGTGCAGTAGGAATGATAAGAGTAATTCTGAGCATTTGTTCACCACTTAACTAAGCATCAGACATAACAGTCATGCAAACCTTTCAAATTCTTTTCTTTGAGTTTGTCAGCTGAAACACTCATATTCACAGCATCATCATGAAGTGATAAAAAGTGGAAAATTCAGTAAAACAGCTTTATTTTCTATATGACACCTTGCTTTTGGTATTATTTAGCCAGATCTAAGTTGCCCTGTTTAGTAATTAGCCAATAATCAGAGCAGAAATTGAAAATAACTAACAACAAGTAAGATACAGACATCATTAATCATGGACATTGTTCTTAGGACTGAAGGAGAGTCTGGAAACCCCTGTCCCTTTACTTGTGGGAAGGCCTGGGAATTCTAAAGGGATACTGGTACCCAAGGTGAGGGTCAGTGGATGGGCTCAGGAAAGTAACTTTTTTCCGATCTCAAAAGTATCTCAATAATTTTAAAATAGGCTTGATATTGCTCAGCTGAAAACAGATCCTACTGACTTGTGCATCTGAAAGGCATTTAAGTTCTCTGATCAAAGTCAGAAAATCTCTGAAATTATTTCTGACTTCCCTCACATGCTTGAGAAATTTAATTCAGTCTATGAATCCATCTTTC
>NW_012137525.1:209478-240589 GCF_000956105.1 Propithecus coquereli | reverse complement strand
TACTGTGCTGATGGTTTCTGACTCATCACATTCTTAATATTTTTTAATTTTTAAGCCAGATGGAACAGGTACATAGAATTTCATTACTGTAATTTTTAAATATTTCCAGTGAACTCCATACATATTCCTCAAGGTAAGAGAAGGAAAAAAAAATTACGGCACTACTTTTTAAAATTATTTTACTTTATTATCTTTTACCCTTTAGTGTAGAAAAGTTCTTTCCTATCAACTGATTTTTAAACATTTGCAAGATAAATAAATTAATGCTTATAAAGCTAAGAAATCCTAGGCATTCAGAAATCCTAAAATTGTGTCAAATACTTTCCACTCACAGTGGAAAGACCTCTGAAGTACTTCTGGAGTCTCCTTTAGCACGTATATAAGTGTTTTCTCCAAGTTAGACACCATTTTATTTCTCATTCATCCTTGTATACTTTTCCCAATATACGCTATTTTAATATGTGGCTGTAAGTAGCACACATGGATTGTGGCTATCTTCCAAAACAGACATTGTTTCACAGTCCAATGATAGAAGAATTGTAAAATACCAGTTTGCCAAATAGGATGTTCACTTATTGTAACTGTTTTACTGATTTTAATATTTTGTATTAAGATATTATAATAAAATTATATGAAATCCTAGTCATCGATTGAATATATTGATTGAATCAACACATTCAACGATTGCTCACTGTTAGTAAAACGTGTAAAGTGAGTCAAATTCAGAACACCCTTAACAACTAACTTGAGTGAAAGTAACACATGCTGAATCTATCCGCAACATTTTCTTTAGTTCAACTCCCACTCCATCTGACATCTCAGGAAAGTAAAATATTTATATCTAACATGAGTTTTTCTGCTCACCAAATGGTTGTTATCCTTATTTTCTCCTCCAATCTAGGTGGACAGAATCTCTTTAAAGCTCACAGAGAGGAGGTGAACAGCCTAAACTGATGATTCCAGACACACAGTCAACTTGAATTCAAACTTCATTTTGCTTTGTACTGACTCAGGATCTAGTTCTCTATACGTTTTCCATATTCTTACTTCCTGTCTCCTGCCCATCTCCCATCTCTTCTCTGGTTTCTCTCCTTAGCAATAAACTTCAAGATTAGGGAGAATCAAATCCTACTTCATAATTCCTGTTTCAAATAATATTTTTTGTTTGATTTAATGTCAATTGTCGTCATAAGGCTGTTTGTAGCTGTATCCCCTTTATTGCATTAGCAGCTTTTGATAAGTTGTTGAAGTTTATAGCCTCAGGCTATACCATGCTGATCTCTCTTGTTTGATAGCTGCAATAATTGTGACTAACTTAAACTTTCTTTCCCAAAAAAATCTTATCCTTCAATGTTGGCCGTAATGACACAGCCTGGCAAATAAAAATAAAATTTATGAAGTCACAGAAGAAATGCTTGTAATCCTGATCCATATTTTGATTCATCTTCCTTCTTTATTTGCATTAATGAAGATAGCCCTCCATTCTCCCTCTCAAAAGTCATAATCACTCCCCAAATTTAGCTATCAGCTCTACAGTGTTCACTCCCAAATAATTGTTGAAAAAAATCACCCCTCAGCCCTGCATCTCCCAATAAGTATTATACTAAGTATTTTTTTTTTTTTTTTTTTTAGACAGAGTCTCACTCTGTTGCCTGGGCTAGAGTGCCATGGCGTCATCATAGCTCACAGCAACCTCAAACTCCTGGGCTCAAGTGATCCTTCTGCCTCAGCCTCCCGGGTAGCTGGGACTACAGGCATGCGCCACCATGCCCGGCTAATTTTTTCTATATATTTTTAGTTGTCTGATTAATTTCTTTCTAATTTTAGTGGAGACGGGGTCTCGCTCTTGCTCAGGCTGGTCTTGAACTCCTGAGCTCAAACAATCCGCCCGCCTCGGCCTCCCAGAGAGCTAGGATTACAGGCGTGAGCCACCGCACCCTGCACTATACTAAGTATTTTTTAACAAACCTAACAGATACTCCAATTCACATGCCTAGACCTGAATTCGGCAAATTCCCTTTATTACTATCTCCACTTTTCTGAAGTTTCTATTATATATTTAGTTAGAAGAGAAAAAGAGAGAAAGATTGTTCATGTGTGCATATGGTAGTAAAATTCAACAGAAATCAAGCAGGTGGGAGAGGGAGGAGGGGGATGGATAAATTCACACCTAACAGGTACAATGCACACAATCTGGGTGATGGGCACACTTTGACTCAAGCTGTACAAAAGCAATTTATGTAACCAAACATTTGTACCCATGTGATATTCTGAAATTAAAATAAATAGATAAATAAATAAAATACAAAAAAGGGAAGTAAATGAATGAGAAGGATGGCGATACGAAAAGGGAAAAATACTGAGACAGAATCTTAGGTAACACCTAAATTTAATCGAAAATTTAGGAAAAGATGCTCTTACAAAATAATATGGGAATTAGCAGACTGATAGGTGAAGTATTGAGCATCATGATGGAACCCAGAGGTGACAGTTACTTAATTTCAGGCTGTATCTTCACAAACGGTGATAGAAGAGTTTTCAGAAAAGCCCACTCCAACTTTCGGACAACATAGGGAGACTTGCCTATAAAGAAATAAAATCTTTAGGTGTCTCAAACTGTTTTTCACCCATTGTAATTGATGAATGGATTGCAATGACAGGTAGAATGGCTATTTTTCCTCATAGTCAGGACTGGTAGCTAGAGGGAAATAGTGGCGAAGCGCTGGTACCTAACAAAGGTGCTTCGAAGTTGTCGCAGAGCATTACAGTAATAGGGCGAATACGCAAAAGTGGACACAATTGCAGGCCCTGAAATATTTTAGCTACCATTTCGTCATAATTTGATGCCTCAAGAATTTACTTAATATTGCTCTTTTAAAAAGTAAAATTGATGAAGCATTTGTATAGCTTTGTGTTTCTCTGTCCAACTTTCCTCATATTGCCCTTTTTCCTCCTAAATAGGGTGTTCAGTTAGGAGACAATGGAAATAGAAGATCAGTTGAGCTGTGTATTTGTTTGTACATGTGACACTGGTGAGATTCCTGGGGATGGAGAGTTCTGATTTTAAAAAAAATCACAATATGACAACAAAGAGTAAAAGCTTGAGATGTAAGAGAAGCTCTGCAAAACAACTAGAAATAGCTGTTTCGTGTGTACTGTTCATTTACGGCTTCATCTATGTCGTGTCAGGGACATACTGGGGTCCCAGCTGCCTTTATTCATTTAATAAATTGTGATAATTAATAGCTATTATTCATGCATTTCAGTCTTTTCACATTTAATAAGAGTTCATTCCAATCAAAAATATAAAAACACGATCAGAGTGGAGTGTGTGTGGGTGTCACAATGCAAATAGCAGATTAGAAACCTGCTTATATACTGTCATTCGATTTCTTTCCAGCAGAGCACATTTTTTATTAGCTTTGGAAAATGAAATGGGAAGCATTTCTGTGTAATTTTGAGAAAGGTCTGACTGGCATCATAGTCAATTGGCTTCTTTTTTATTTTTCCTCCTGTTCATTTTTCAGATGTAATTAGAGATTCTTTGCAAAATTTCAATGTCAATTCTTATTAATCTCTCATTTCTAATCAGAGGCATAAGAGGTTTGGAAACTGCATTTTGCATTTTATGGTTTTGGAAGGAAAATTGATATGCTTCTTATTTGGTAAATTCCTGACTACATTCCTCTTCATCTTACCCCCAGGGGACAGTGAGAATAAAATGGACTTTGGGGGAAGTTGAAGCTGAGTTCCAGCTCTTAAAACAATTATGGCTAGATTTATTGGTGGGTGTGACAGTTCTTGGTTGTACAACTCCAGTGAGAAAGAAGATAAATGAAGCTACAGCACCTTTGAGACATAGAGACAAGATTAGCCAAGAATTAAGAGCCTCTCCGGAGAGTCACAGAAACCTCTGAAAAGCCTGGCAAGAGCTAAGTATTTGTGGGGGCCGTGAAGACTCCAGGATGAGAAGTCAAAATGAATGTGCTATTTTTGGGTTACCCCTTGACGTGAAACCAAATACTGACAGTTAAGCTATAGCAAAAGAGCCAATCAGGAATTTCATGTGCAAGTCTTGGCACTTGCTATTGGACATTTACACATAATTACCTCTTCGATATTTCTGGAAGAACAAAAAGTTTTGGCAGTAATGCATCAGCAAGTCTTTATGCATATACATTTATTGTGATCACTGATTGCACTACTACAGTTGCAATTTTTTTATGAACTTTAAGGGGACATATATTTTCTATGCGAATGATTTATATAAAAATTACTTTCCAATATTAATTTAAAAAATTAAAGACTTTTTTAAAGAGCGGTGTTTTGTTCACAACAAAATTGAGAGGAAGCTACAATACCATGTCCACAAACATATATGGTGTTCCTCATTATCAATATTACAAACACAGTAGTACCTTTGTTACAACTGATGAATCTACATTGATACGTTATTATCACCAAAAGTTTCTAGTTTACGTTAGGATTCACTCTTGGTGTTGTACATTCCATGGCTTTTTACAAATGTATAATAACAGGTATCCACCAAAATAATACTATATAGAGTATATTCATTGACCTGAAGTTCCACAAGCCTCTGTCTATTGATTCCTCTTTCTCTCCTAAGCCCCAACAACCACTCATCCTTTTACTATATCCATACTTTTTGCTTTTACAGAATGTCATATAGTTGGAATCATACAGTATGTAGCCTTTTCAGAATGGCTTCTTTCACTTACTAATGTGCATTTGAATTTCCTCCACATCTGTTCATAGGTTAATAGTTCTTTTCTTTTTAGTGCTGAACAATATTCCATTGTCTGGACATACTGCAGTTTGATTATTCATTCACTTCCTCGAGGGCATCTTATTTGCTTCTAAGTTTTGGCAAGTTATGAATAAAGCTGTTATAAACATCCCTGTGCAGGTTTTTGTGTGGTTATAAGTTTTCAAATCCTTTGAGTAATACCGAGGAGAAGTACTGGACAGTATAGTAAGAATATGTTTAATTTTGTAAGAAACTACCTAGCTATCTTCCAAAATGTCTGTACTAGTTTGCATTCTTACCAGCAATAAATAAGAGTTCTTGTTTTTTTCATACCTTCACCAGGATTTGGCGGTGTCAGTGTTCTGGATTTTGGTCATTCTATTAGATGAGTAGTAGTATCTCATTGTTATTTTAATTTGCAATTCCCTGATGGCATATGATGCTGAGCATCTTTTCATATGCTTACTTCCCATCTGTATATCTTCTTTGGTGAAGTGTCCGTTCAGGTCTTTTGCCCATTTTTTGATCAAGTTGTTTGTTTTCTGATTGCTGTTTTAAGAGTTCTTTGTATATTTTGGATAACAGTTCTTTATGAAATGTGTCCTTTGCAAATATTTTCTCCTAGTCTGTGGCTTGTCTTTTCATACTCTTGACATTATGTTTTACAGAACAGTTTTTAATTTAAATGAAGTCCAGCTTATCAATTCTTTCTTTCATTGATCATGCCTCTGGTATTATATCTAAAAAATCACCACCATACCAGGTCATCTATGTTTTCTTCTCTTTTTTCCTAGTAGTTTTATAGCTTTACATTTTATATTTGGGTTTATGATCTATTTTGAGGTAATTTTTGTGAAGCATGAAAGTTTGTGCCGACATTCATTATTTTTTTGCATGTGAATGTTCAATTGTTCCAGAAACATTTGTTGAATAAACAATATTTTTCCATTGTTTTACCTTTGCTTATTTTCAAAGTTCAGTTCACTTCATGTAAAATATTGAATTTTTTATATTTCCATTCATCTATTCTTTGCCAATACTACATTGTCTTGAATACTGTTGCTTTATAGTAATTCTTGAAGTTTGATAGTGTCAACAGACTTTGTTCTCCTTCAACATTGAGTTGGCTATTCTAGGCCTTTTGCCTCTCCATACAAACTGTAGAATCAGTTTGTTGACATCCACAAAATAATTTGCCTAGGATTTTGATTGGGATTGTGTTGAATATCTCTCCATTTATTTAGTTCTAGTTTCACATCTTTCATAAGAATTTTGTAATTTTCCTCATATAGATCTTGTATATATTTTGTTAGATCTGTACCTAAGTATTTCATTTTGGGGGGCACTAATGTAAATGGTAATCATTTTTAATTTCAAAATCCACACGTTCATTGCTATTAAATAGTAAATCTAATCTTAAAATTTTTAAAGTCTAAATTTTATGCGATAGAACATTTATTTCATTATATGTTTATATTATATATGAATTGATCATGATCACATATACTTTATTGCATGCTAAATTATATAATAGGTAGATTGAAGGCACTCTTTTTATAAAAATTATCATATCAACGATTGATTTTTATTAAATATCAAATATTAATTAGTATTAGTTTCTATAAATATTAAGTATTTAATTATTTTATTATTGATATTACAGAAAAATTTTTAAAATTCTGAATTTGTATAACCTGAGGTTTGAGTCCTAGATTCACTATGTGGCTTCTGATTCTCAATTTTGTCATCTGGGGTTAAAAATGGATTCCTACCTATGGGTGTGATGTACAGATTAAAAGAGTTAAAATATGTTAAGACCTTAAAATTATGCTTGTGACATAATAATAAATCAACAAAAATTAGCTGCTTTACCACTACAATTACTACTATCTCTACCACTGTTATTGACGCTGTTATTACCACTAGTACTACTATTCCTACTCTATAAACAAATATAAAGAAAAGAACTCTGGTGATAGAACCAGGCAGTTTCATTTCTCCTAACTTCAGGTAATTCAAAGCATTCTTAACCCCCAGTATGAAATAGGTGACATAAAATTTCCTTTTTTATTCCTAAAGGTATATTAATATCTATGAAAAAATTTTATTAGGTAATGATTAGAAAAAAATGTATTAACATGAGAAGAAACTTATGTTTCTTATGTTTCTATTTGTTGCTAAAATTTGAATTTCAATTCGTTATTTTATAATGCAAAGAGAAAGACAAAAAGAATTACTGAGCTAGAGATCAGTTATCAATGTGCATATAAAACACATAGAATATCTCAGAAACTTCCTTGAGTCATCCTTCAATAACTATAAACTGTTTTATGTAAAAACTATACATAGCTTTTGTCATTTGGACCTTCAATTGTTTCATCTGACGTTTATGTTTATGCTTGTGTAGCCAGCTGCCAACTATTTTTTCCTTTGCAAAAGGAAGCATAGCAATGCAATCATGTGCTGTTGGAAACTGAAGATAACAGGATGACAGTTTTCAGTTACAAGCACAAAGTATCCTAAGTCTCCAACGACAGAAAAAGGGCTCAGTAAATTATAACATATTGATTTGAAAAAATTCTATGCAGTCATTTGGAGTTAAAATTACCCAGTAGACAGAGCTTTGTGGAAAAATACAAATTTCTAACATGTTATGAGTTCATGTTAAGTGAAAACAAGCAGAACACAAAAGTGTATATATTATTCAAAATTACAAACACACCTAGAAAGGAATACGTCAAAATACTAATAGTGATTGGGGAGGGTTGTTGACTTTATAATGCGTACTACTTTTTCTCATTAATTACTAAAAAATTGGCATAATCCTATATATTGTTTTGCTGATGAAAGTAAAATAATTTTAACTATAGTCACCATGCTGTATATCAGTCTCCAGAACTTATTCATCACTTAACTAAAGGTTTGTTCCATATGACTCAAGAGTTTCACTCTTAGATATATACCCAAGATAATTGAAAACTTATGCCCACATTGAAAACTTGCACATGAATGTTGATGACAGCATTATTCATATGCACCAAAAAGTGGAAACAACCCAAATGTGCATTAACTGGCAAATGGGTAAACAAAAACATAGTATAACCACACAAGGAATTATTAATCAGCAATGAAAGGAATGAAAGGTTGATACTTGTTATGATATGGATGATCTTTGGAAGCATGTAAAGTGACAAAAGTCACAAAAGACCACATATTTTATGTTTCTGTTTATATAAAATGTCAAGAATAGGCAAATCCATAGAGATAGAAAGATTAGTACTTCTCTAGGGCTGAGGATTGAAGAGAAATAGGGAGTGACTGCTTATGGGTACAGAGATTTTTGAAGGGTGATGAAAATATTCTAAAACTGAAGTGTTGGTCACAGAATTTTGTGACTACACCAAAACCCACTGAATTGTATTAATCTTTTTTTTTTACCCTGAAATTTAGGTTTCTCTTATCCTTTAATTAAAATATAATGTTTATATAGTAAAGTATAACTTGTTTCATGTATTAAAGACAATCCTGTGAGCTGTGGTAAATACATAAAGTTTTGTAACCACCATTATAATCAAGTTATAAAACAAATCCTTAACCCACAAATTTCTTGTGTCCCTTTAAAGTTAAGTGAATACTTTCCTCCACTTCCACCCCTCACAACCACTGGTCTGTGTTTTTGTTTTTGTTTTTATCCCTGTAGTTTTACCTTTGTAAGAATGTCATATAAATGAAATAACGCACTTTTGAGCCTGACTTCTTTCTAATAGCATGATGCACTTGAAATTTAATCATGCTGTTGCATGTATCAATAGGCCATTTCTTTTTTTATTGATGAGTAGTGTTCTATTGTATGGCAGTGCCTGAATTTGTATATGTATCTCTCAGCTAAGGAACATTCTTATAATTTCCAGGTTTGGGCAATTATAAATAAAGCTGTTATAATACACATATGGGTGTTTGTGTGAACACAGGTTTTCATTTCAATTGAGTAATTGAGTAGGACTGTGATTTCTATGTCATATGGTAAGTGTATGTTAATCTTTTTAAGAAACTGCCAAATGTTTTCCAAAGTAGCTGTACCATTTTGCATTTCTAATTGCAATAGACGAGACTTAGATTTGCTCTACATCGTCTCTAGAACTAATCACTATTGTCAGGCTTTTACTTTTCTTTTTAAAAATATTCTGAAAAATACCAACAAAAATGTATTTTTCCTTCAAGTTGATTTAATTTTTAGAAACTGAAATTGAAAATGTCATCTACATGGACCACATAGCATGTTTGATTTAGAAAGAAATCAAAAATTAAGATGCTTTTCTTTAGACTGTGGTGTTGAATCCTAGTAATTTTCTTCTATTTTGCTCAGAACCACCTGTTGAGCTGATCTAATCCATTAACTTTAAAGCTATTTCAGGTTTGTATCAATTGGTAAAAGTATAAAAGAAAATGAAAATGTAGTAAGCAGACTTCAGCCAGCATTCTCTGGACAAAATGGACTTTATGAATTTCAGCCAGTTTGCCTCCCTTTTATCAGAAACCCAAGGGTGCAAATTTGTTTTCAAAGTAAAACATTACAAAATTTCAGCCATGTGATAATTACTGGCATGTGTTGACGTTACACAAGGAACACAACACCCACTTTGTCGGTTAAGTCTCCCTTAGTCACAGAGCACATGGAAACCTCTGTGGCATTTACCCAGGATATTTTGATCGTGGTTTCTTGTGGCTTATGCAAAGCACAGATGTAGAATTCCACTGTGCTTATAAATTAGCTAGGTGATCTTTAGTGCAAATCAAAATTGTTTTTATTAGCTTTGCTGTAATTGCTGTGAACTAGAAAATGTTTTCAATTCTGGAAAGATTAATTCTTGCCTTCTGAATGTCTAAAATCACTCCTTTAATTAATCCAATTTGTATCTACACACTTTGTTTATTTCTACAATCATTTTAAATTTTAGCTGTTCAATATGTTAAATAGAAAAATATTTCAAGTAGTTTGAGTAGAGAAATGTGTGATTCTTCACATTTTTACTGATCATTGTGATGTTTTAATTAACTTCTGTGTTGTGTTTATATTTATATATGTAAGTGTTCTACAAGTATTTATACTAAAATTAATGTCAATTTTTGTTAAGTATTTTCTATGACAAAGATTGTATTACCAGGAACAAAGATCCTTGAGGAATTTATCATGATGGAACATATAAGAATATGTTTTATTATGCTTTTCTGTTGAATTATGTCTTTAAAATGAAGTAATTATAAGCTGCAGAATTCTAACCTTTTTGATCATTTGTATACCTATCCTATGACCAATCAAGTGTGACCCCTGCAATAGAGGGCGCTATTTCCCCAGAGTCAGCAAATTGTCTCACCATCTTCTTCCCCACACGTCCCACTTCCTGGAGAGAATCAGCAACAGAAATCCTAACATCCACAGACTAACAAGAAGTGCCATATTTGTTCATAAAACCTTGCAGCTTTTGTGTTTAAATCTGTATTGATGAGAGAGGGAGAGAGAGAAAGGAGAGAAAGAAAGATTCGAAAGAGGAAAGAGTTCTTATTTTGAGATTCTTAGTTCCAATAACTGCTCTGGAATTAAATTGCAGAGAATGAGCCATAGTATAAATTAAGCCACCACAATGGCTCTCAGGACTCTATTCACTAATAACACATGCTCGTTTATGTGCATTTTCAAGTTACTAGCTTGAAAGGGCCTCATGACCCACCACTTCTTTGGAAATTATATGTCAGTAATAGCCCTCACCCAAGGGGTTGCTTGCTATGTAATGATTTTTGCAGCCCTATTTGGGATATCAGAAAAGGAAGGAAATGATTAGTGAAAAAGAAAGTAAAATGGAATAATGAATGGCAAAATGGAGTAGATTATATATTCTACTGTACATAAAACTACGGTATGGGGGAAGATGGTTGATAGGGAGAACCAATTCTTGAAATTTACCCACAATAATATATAAATATTCAAAGTTTAAATGTGCACTTGCTTTGTCAAAAAAATTTAAAAAAAAACAAAAAACATGTTCATATGAAAGCAACAGAAATATGTGATTAGTCTGTGAAAAAAACATAAGAATGTGTTTGAATCAGAACGTCTTCCCAGAATCTGATCTGATGGATACTTGAATTCAAATTGAAACTATTTACTTTTTTCTTTAGCCTCTAATTGTTGAATGGCTTCCATGATTGATGCCTCTGGTTACTTCATGGACAATTCTAAATCCAAAAGCAATATGGAGGTGATATTTTACTCGGTCAAAATTCAGAGCTAGGTATCATCGTGAACTCATTCTGGACTGCAGGCAGAAACACCGTGATAGCATTTCTGTCCTCTGAATACTAAAGGTAACATTCATGAAAAGTAGAGCTTCCTCTTTAGAATTATACTGGTGAAATGATAGACCCCAAATACGGGTTAAGTGCCCTTGTTTTGTATTGTGTTAGCACCCTATGATGACATGTATCATCACATATCACACTATATTGCAACAGTCTATTTTGTTTTGCCCTAGCAAATATAAGATCTATATTTACTATTTGCTATGGTCTGAATATCCCCCCAAATTCATGTGTTGAAACTTAATCCCCACTGAAGCAGTAGTAAGAGGTGTGGCCTTCTAGGAAGTGATTCAGTCATTATAGCCATGAATAAATTAGTGCTTTACAAAAGGGTTGGAGGGAACTAGCTTAGGGATTTTTTTTCTATTCTGTTCTTCAGCCACATGAGGACACAGAATTCCAGGTGTCATCTTAGAAGCAGAGAGATGGAGCCCTCATCACACACCAAACCTGTTGGTGCCTTGATCTTGGACTTCTCAGCTTCCAGAACTATGAGAAACAAATTTCTGTTGTTTATAAATTATCCAGTCTGTGTTATTTTGCTATAGCAGTACAAACAGACTAAGATACTATTGTATCCTTGTCACCCAGCCCAAATAAGTGAAGCAATAGATGCTGAATGAGGATGATAATATATGATGATGATGGCAATGAGGATAACAGCAAGGAGAATGAGAGAAATGAGAAAAGAATTAAGAATAAGCTTTTAGAAAAGTTATATTATTTAACACCAAATCATACAAATATTTATTTACTCACTGATAAATTTCAGTCAATTTCAGCAATAATTTGAGTAAAAGTAAAGCTCAATCACAATACTTCTGGCCATCAAAAGCTGTTGACTTCATGTGTAAAATTCTGTTTGTGCCCAGAGCTGAAAAAAGAGTTACATGCATGGACAAAATTTTAAACTGGAGAGTTTGCTATGTTTGGAATGTATTTAAGTAAGCTTTTTTTTTTTCATTGACTTGCACATGACAAATATGGTGCATCAGTCTTTTATTCACAGCAGCTAGGAGGCTATAATGCTGCTGAAGAGACACATGCTTACCCTGAGGCTGTGTATAAGCATAGAGGAATATATCACAGGCTTCCCTCCCAGCTCTCTCAGTAAGCTTCACTTTCGGCCTTGACAGTCAATGAATAGGAGTCAAGTTTCCCTTTGTGGCAATGGTTTGACAACATTACACTGATTAAGTTAATAAAAGAATACTTTTAAAAAGTCTTTAAATAGAGATTGCTCCCCTAGGAGCAATTATTATTCTTTTTTTTTTTTTTTACCCCCTAAAGCTCACAGAGTTAAAATAATTCTATCAGTCAAAATGTTTTGTGATTACATTTAGAGACTGTAATAGAGGGGGAAACTCAGAAACAATATCTGTCAGTGAGCACTTGTTCTGCGACCATGGCTAATGTAGTATATTCAAAGCCAAGTATGAATGACAAAGTATGAAAAAAATATATCAATAGTAATTATTTTAAACTCTAGACTTGGATGTTATTTTCCTAAATATTCCATAATCAAGGTTCATATGACCTCAGAAGTATACTTATATCATATAAACACTGACATATCTATATTTACTTTAAGAAAGATGAACTCTGATATATTATAAAATATTTTCATATGTTTTCAACTGTCTTAGTTTCCTAGAGCTGCCATAACAAAGTATCACAAACCATGTGGCTTTTGACTATTGCAAGAATGTGGAAACAACCCAAGTGCCCGTCAATCCATGAGTGGATTATCAAAATATGGTATATGTTTACAATGGAATATTACTCAATCATAAGAAACGACAGTGATCTAGCACCTCTTATACTTTCCTAGATTAAACTTGAGCCCATTATCCAAAATGGGGCACCACAAGAGCAGAAGAACGGGATCCATTTGTACTCACCATCAAATTGGTATTAACTAATCAACACATAAATGCACATAAAAGAATAACATCTATTGGATGTTGGGCAGGGGGGAGGGGGGAGGAGGGGAGGGGTATTTGTATACACAAGGAGTGCAATGCGCACCACCCGAAGGATGGACATATTTGAAACACGGACTTGGAGGGGGGGACCAAGGGCAACATATGTAACCTAAACATCTGTACCCCCATAATATGCTGAAATAAAAGAAAAAAAAAAACATTGTTCTTTCACACTCTGGAAGCTAGAATTCAAAAATCAAGGTGTCTGTAGGATCATATTCCTTCTGAAGACTCTAGGGAGGAATACTTCCTTGTTTCTTTCTAATTTCTGGTGGATCTAGGCACTCCCTGGCATTCCTTGTCTTATACTTGCATCATTCCAATCTCTACCTCTGTAGCCACATGCCTTCTTCTCCCATGTATGTCTTCATATGGCCTTCTTATAAGGATACCAGTCATTGGGTTTAACCACCTTAATCCAGTATGACTTCATCTTAATTAATTACTTCTGTGAAGACCCTACTTCCAGAGGAAGATCATATTCTGAGGTTTCAGGTGGAAATAAATTTTGGGGTAACACTATTCAACCCCATATCTTATTGTAAACACTTCTGACTTTTCTTCATAGGGGCTGTACAAACTTTAAATTTCTCTAATATTTGCTCAGGATTTCAGCATTTCATTATTTTTTTTCTATTTGTGATGAGTAGTATCTTTTTCAACTTTTATTTCCTTGATGTCCATGTTTAACTGACATATACTTAGTCTATATCCATTAACATTTAATATGAAGAGTTTATTGTGGTTATATAATAGCTGTATTGTATATAATTATACAAAAATAAATAACAGTAAATTTCTCTTCTCTTTTTCAAAGTTTTACTCTATTTTTTCAGTTTAAATTTTTAATTTTCATTGTATTAATACTTTCAGAATTTCGAGAATGATATTAAATGATAATGGTGATAGTGGACATCCTTAGCCAATCTTTGTGTGTCTCTGTCTCTCTCTTCCTCTCTCTCTAAACACACACACACACACACACACACACACACACAATAAGATCATTATTTGATTTTCCTTAATTGATCCCATGAGACTGCAAGCTTCATCAGGGCAGTTTCTTGATACTTATTTTACTTAAGAGTATTCCTAGTGTCTAGAATAGTGCCTTCATGGAGTAAGCACACAATAAATCTTTGTAATAAATTAAGAACACAGGTAATAATTTCATAGCTTAATAGTGTTCTTGATAATAAATAATTTTTACATCAATCCATTATATATGAGTATGCTATTGAATGCTACTTATTTAGGATTTTTACATTTCTAGTCCTTGGTTAATTTTCATCTCTATTCCTTAGTTAACTGCCTTGTCAAGTTTTCATAAATGATTTTTAATGCTTCTGAGCTTTTTCTACTTTTGTTGTGTTGGGGTTTAGAAAACAATACCCCAAAATGAAGGCCTCAGAAGCAGCCTCAGAAGCCAACGTTTCTCTCTAATCTTCTGCCCTCTTGTCGCTCAGTCCTATTCTCCTCTGAGGCTTGCCTTAGAAACTAGAATCCCTTTGCCCCATTATGGATCATAGAAACCAGAACTCCTTTCTTGAAATCCATAAAACCTAAAAATATTCTGTGTAAAAACTGACTATAAAGAAATTATCTGACCTACCCTGTTTGACTGTAGCTCATAAGACCCCCATTCCAGAGAGCGTTCTGCCCCATACCCAGAAGGAAAGAATCTATGCTCAGAAAGGCCAAGAAGAATCTAGACTGATAGGCCTTGCTGGGTTTCCCCACTCACTCTGTTAGTTTTAGACTATACTCATTTTGTCCAATCACATTTCTGCACAGCTTCCATACTTTATTGAACCTAAGCACAAAAATCAAAAATTTCTCCTGTATCTTTGGGTCTTCATTCTGGGGGGTCCCACGTTATACACATTAAATAAATGTGGCCTATTATCTTATTAATCTGCATCTTGCCTATGACTTTTCAGTGAAACTTCAGAGGGCCAAGAAGAACTTCTTCTTTGGCCCCCTAATTTGACTAGTAGCAAACTTGCAATTCCTAGAAATATACACTAAGCCTTCCTTGAAACTGAATATTGTTGGCGCCTATAAAGATATACAGAGAAGTACAAATGGGAAATAGCATGTTAGTAGGGAGGGAAACACTGCTCTTTAGCCACCTCGGAAAAGAGTATCCAGGCAAGTTTGATTCACATTTCAGATGAGTGTTCTTATTTCCTCAAGCCAGGAGCATATGAAACAGATGGCTCAGTATTTTCCCTCCCTTTTTCTGCCTAGCCATTCTACTCTGGCTCATTTGAGAAATGTGTGCACTAAAATATAGGGAAATTAATGTTAAGATCCTGTAATAGTGTTGAGTTTTTAATCTCTAATGTTGAGCTGTGTAACATTATGAGTACCCCATGTGTATTTCAATGTGAAGATGGGAAAGAATTAAATGATCGTTAAGTAAACTTTTAAAATGAATTTATATATTTGCTATTGGAATGACATCTTTGGTGAAATCTATGCTATTATTTTCATTATCCTGTTATAAATTTGGGTATTAATCAATTTTGTTTTCTTAGGATGGAAAATATAAAGTTATATGGACATATATTCCCAAAGTTAGTTTTACTTTTGTTATGCTATTTTAGAAATAAAGTATAAATCTGAAGGGTTTTCACAATACTTTGCATACATTTGCTATATATAGACATAATCTTTTTTAAAAAATTGTTGAAATAATTTTAGTCCTTCAATAATTTTCTTTAGAGACTAATTTTCTGTAACATCATGGAATAGTACAATATGACAAGGCCAACAATTTTGCAGGCCTGAACTTTTATAATAATAGGAAATTAATATTAATAATAGTATGTATTTATTAAATGGCTATGTTTCTTGCAAATGATAGCAATGATACTGTACTAAAGGAGCTAATTTCTAGTTTATTGTAAAATAGCTTTCACTTTTCCAGGCTGGAAATCTAAAAAGCATTTGAATAGCATTGTTTGCTATTTAGTTTTATGTTTAGAATCATGTTAACGAGCTTATAAAATAATTTCTAGCAATGGCCAAAAAATTTTGGTAAATTTGCCTTTATTCAGGCATATCTGAAAAATAGGAATTATGTGTCTATTGAAGATGAAAAACAAACCTCCCTCCATTTTCCAAGGAACGTGAGTTAGATCGGCACTTTCGAACCTCAACAAATGCTTATTAGATTGGATTGAATTCACATCCTATACATTTCATAGTGGTTTGTCAATACATACATATGGAAGTGTTAAAAAAATAATTGAAATTTTAGTAAAATCAGGCTCCCCACTTAGCTGTGCTTCTCAATAAGAGATAAATGTTACAGATGGGATTCATAATTACTTTCAAGGGGACACCGAATCTTCTTAATGGTTACTAAAATTTCATGCTTTTTACAACTCATACTAATATCTGCAAATGTCACTTGCACTCTCTTTGGCCAACTAGAGTAATTTTATTACCTGTGCAATTTGAAAAGGCCATCACTGAACTTCATGCCTATTATTTTATTTCGCTTGTGTTTTAAAGAGATAGCAATTGGGTTTACTCCAACAATGATACTATATTTTTATGCCATTTAATAACAATTATTTGGCTGTGGGTATGTAGTTTGGATATATTTATATCCATAGTTTGGCAATTCGTAGCACCTATTTTGAAAAGTGGGGTCTTCAGCCACAAAAAAAAAAAGAACTCCTGTCGTTTCAACAATTTGTTTGAACCTGAAGGACTGTCGAGACCCCCCAGCTAAATTGGGGTCCCAGCACCAGAGCAGCTATTGACCTGCCCTAATGAGAAGTGAAGGGAAGCTAGAAGTGGGTGTTTACAGTGTATCTTTCAGGGCATACTTCTTTTAACTGGGTGGACAACCTAATGGCTTGTATCACCTGCAACCAGGGAGTCCCTCACACAGGAAACTTCCTTAAATTGGCAGACTTCTTTGTGGCTATTGTCCAACCCGAGTCCAGATTATGACTGCCTGACCATCCTTCTGGCACTGAGGCAGCCCCTAGTTCTTCAATACAGCACCACAATGGGAAATAAATGCAAAGATATTTTACTTACAGATCCTGGACAGGGAGTGCACGATGAGTTGGGAGGGTAGTCTTCTGCCACCAGGTCGGGTGAGCCAGGAATGAAGAGTTAGACAAAGAGAGAGAGTGCACGACAACTATGGTATCTATAAGGGGATAGAGTGTAGGTCACTCTAGGATCACATGCAGACACCTGAAAGGTCCATTTAAAGAAAGCTGTGGGAAAGCTGGGATTCCATTCAGCTAGGCAGGAGAGATGTCTTTAAATTTTCATCTCTGACCACTGGCTTGAGGCATTTGGATGTGGTATAAAACTGGAAATTGTGTCAAGGGTAACTGAGCCCTACTTTTGGAATGAGAAAGTGAAACTTGTACTTATAATGGATGCTGAGACAACATAAAATTATGAAAATTCACTACAAGGACATTATGTTAAGTGAAATAAGCCAGGCACAGAAACACAAATACCACATGATCTCACTTATGTGAAATTTTAAAAAGTTGATCTCATAGAAGTGGAAAGTAGAATGGTGGATATCAGAAGCTGGGGTGATTGGGGCAGGGGGTTAGGGAGATTTTGGTCAAAGGATAAAAAATTTTAGGTAGGAGGAATGAATTCAAGAGGTCTATTGTATAATATGACGACGATACAGTCATGTGCAACATAATGATACTCTATGATGTTTGCACAATGATGAAATTGCCTAACGAAGCATTTTTCAAAACATAACCTTGTCTACAAGTGGCACATGATTGCATATTGCTTTCTTGAAAAATACTGAGAAAGTAGATCTAAAATGTTCTCATAAAAGCTTTAACTATGTGAGGTAACGTATATGCTGATTGGCTAGATTTAGAGTAATTCCACAATGACTGTATACTATAAAACATCATGTTGTATGTGGTGAATACAATGTTATCTTTCAATTTACAATAAATAAATATAAAGAAAAATGGAGTATGTTGCATAAGTTGAATTAGACCCAGAATATACTATAGGGAAGTTTTGACTCTGCCTGAAGGTACCCCTCATGGGACCTGTGGGCAGAAGTAGGATTGCTGTATGTCTACACATGAGTCTTAATTAGACTCATACCCTTTACTAAGCTACTCTTAAGAAAATATTTTATGTATTTTAAATAGATTTTGGAGTAGAAGTGTTTTTTCTTACATGGATGAATTGTATAGTGGTAAATTCAAGGCTTTTGGTATACCTATCACCTGAATATTGTACATTGTACCTCACAAGTAATTTTTGATTCCTCACTCCCCCTGATCCTCCCCCTTGTTAGTTTCCAATGTCCATTATACCACTTTGTATAGCCATTTATACCCATCTTTTAGCTCCCACTTATAAGTAAGAACATGTGATATTTGTTTTTCCATTCCTGAGATACTTCACTTAGGATAATGATCTCCAGTTCCATCTAAGTTGCTGCAAAAGACATTATTTCATTCCTTGTATTGACTGAATAGTACTCCATGGTATATGTACACCACATTTTCTTTATCCGCTCATCGATTGATGGGCACTGGGGTTGATTCCATATCTTTGCAATTGTGAATTGTGCTGCAATAAACATGGGAGTGCAGGTGTCTTTTTGACCTAACGACTTCTTTTGGTTTGGGTAGATAATCAGTAGTGGAGTTGCTGGATTGAATGGTTGGTCTAATTTTAGTTTTTTGAGGAATCTCCATACTGTTTTCCATACAGGCTGAACTAATTTACATCCCCACCAGCAGTGTATAAGTGTTCCCTTTTTATTGCATTCATGGCAACGTCTATTGTTTTTTGGCTTTATAGTAATGGCCATTCTGACAGAAGTACAGTGGTATCTCATTGTGATTTTAATTTGAATTTCCCTGATGATTAGTGATGTTGAGCATTTTTTCCTATGTTTTTTGGCCATTTGTCTATCTTCTTTTGAAATAAATTTGTTCGTGTCTTTTACAACTTTTTATTGGGATTATTTGTTTTCTTCTTGATGATTTGTTTGAGTTCCTTGTAGGTTCTGGATGTTAGCACTTTGTCAGTTGTACAGTTTTCAAATATTTTCTCCTACAGATTGTCTATTTATTTCTTTGGCTATGCAGATACATTTTAAGTTTGATTAAGTCCCATTTATTTATTTATTTTGTTGCTTTATTTGCTTTTAGGGTCTTAGTCATAAATTGTTTACCTACATCCAGAAGAGTTTTTCCTAATTTTTCTTCTAATATTTTTAAGGTTTTAGGTCTTAAACTATCCCTACTTGCAGATGGTATGATCTAAGATCTGTCAAATGGTAGATCTTAAAGTAGACCTACAATTCAATCTAGTAATTCCACTACTGGTTATATACACAAAGGAAAAGAAGTCATTATATCATAAAGACACCTACACTTGTATTCTTACCACAGCAAAATTCACAATTGCAAAGATACGGAATCAACCTAAGTGCCCATTAACTGATGAGTGGATAAAAAAAAATGTTGTGTATATATATATATATATATGTGTGTGTATACATACACACACACACACACATGATGGAATACTACTCAGACATAAAAAAGGAATGAAGCAATGTCGTTTGCAGCAACCTGGATGGATTTTTCACAGAATTAGAAAAATCAATCATAAATTTCATATGGAATCAAAAAAGAGCCTGAATAACTAACGTAATCCTAAGCAATAAAAAAAATCTAGAGACATCACGTACCATTAGGTTCTATCTGTGACATATTGAATTAGAAAAGTTGTCTGAAACCATAAAGACTCTTCTAAAAGACACCTAGAATTGATAAATAAATTCAGTAAAGTCTAAGCTTACAAAATTAATGTACATAATCAGTAACACATCTATGCACTAATAATAGCCAAGCTGAGAATCAAATAAAAAGTTTAATCCAATTTACAATAGCTGGGTGGGGGGGAACTAGATATATGAGGTCTGTCCGGAAAGTATCCAGACATGTAATATGAAAAATAGAAACATTTATTGAGGAACATACACAATACAAAAAAACATTGTATATAGGACAATGATGCCTCAGTCTCCTTCAAAGTAGGCACCTTGGGACCTCACACAGTTCTCACAGCATCTCTTAACTCATCCGTACACTTTCAACATTCTCAGGTAATCTGCTTATTTCAGGCCTTCCAGAACGTGAATCATTTTCAACAGATTCTCAACCATCTTTGAAGCATTTGTGCCACACTTTTATTTGCACTACACTCATTGCATCATCTCCAGAAAGCTATCTGAATTATCTGAACAGTTTCCTCAGAGGGATGTTCAAACTTAACACAAAATTTGATGCAGATTCGTTGCTCTACTCACTCAGTCATTTTGAATGTGATGGCCACACAGTGAACATGCATACTCAACAGCGTCTAGTGCTCCACTGACTAGTACACGAAATTGTCATTATTAATGCATGTGCATTACAGTTTGCTCTCCTTGATTCCCAGGTTACATTGATGTCGGGCAAAACATTCTCATTACATTATTAATAACAATGGCTGGCTGGAGGATCGCTTGAGCTCGGGAGTTCAAGACCAACCTGAGCAAGAGTGAGACCCCGTCTCTACTATAACTAAAAAGAAATTAGCCAAACAACTAAAAATAGGAAAAATTAGCCGAGCATGGTGGCAGGTGCCTGTAGTCCCAGCTACCTGGGAGGCTGAGGCAGGAGGATCGCTTGAGCCCAGGAGTTTGAGGTTGCTGTGTGTTAGGCTGAAGCCACGGCACTCTAGCACAGGCAAGAGAATGAGACTCTGTCTCAAAAAAACAAACAAACAAACAAAAAACAATAGCTGGATCCTTTCAGGACAGACCTCATATACTTAACCAAGAAGGTAAAAGATCTCTACAGGGAGAACCACAAAATACTGATGACAGAAATCATAGATGACACAAACAAGTGGAAAAACATCCCATGCTCATGGATTGGAAGAATCAATATTGTTAAAATGTCCATATTGCCCAAAGTGATTTACATATTCAGTGCAATTTTCATTAAAATACCAACATCACTTTTCACAGAATTAGAAAAAAGCAATTCTAAATTTCATACAGAGGCAAAAAAAGAGCATGAATTGCCAAAGCAATACTAAGAAAAAGAATAAATCTGGGGGCATCATAGTACTCAACTTTAAATTATACTGTAAGTCTATAGCAACTAAAACAGTGTGGCACTGATATAAAAGTAGACACATAGAACGATACAGCAGAGTAGAGAATACAAAAATAAAACCATATGCCTACAACCAACTAATCTTCAACAAAGCAGACAAAAACATACACTGGGGAAAGGACACCCTATTCAATAAATGGTGCTGGGAAAATTGGATAGCCATAGGCAGAAGACTGAAACTGGATCCCTAACTCTCACCAGATACCCAAATAACTCAAGTTAGATTAAAAATTTAAATGTTAGGATGAAAACCATAAAAATTCTGGAAGAAAACTTAGGACAAACTCTGTGGACATTGGCTTAGGGAAAGAATTTACCCAGCTACTTTTTAAAGTATACTGACATGTTCTTAATTTTGGAAGTGCAGAATATCTATTTTAGGATTTCTTGTAAGGATACACAAGCTTATACTCTTCATCTATGCATCATCAAACACCTGAATGTGAAAATTAAAGTTTATGAAGGATTGTCTGGGTGTCTTTAACCTAGAATCAACTATTTTTAGCATATACATGAATAGGCTTCAGATGACCCTTCAAGTCCTAGATTAGATTTGATATGCTCTTGGTAAGCAAGCATGCCAAATATTTTGAAAAATGTCAAGGGAAAGGCATATAACTTCAATTAAATTATTGTCTAAAAGATTATCACATCTTATTTATGTGCTAACACTTTTCAAATCTCTGTATCTCTGGCCTAGATCTTTCCAAGATCATTTACCAGCTGTTTACTTAATAAAGTAATTTTTAAATAAAATATGCACTGTTGATTACTAAGATGGAAGCCAATAGTTCCCTACATTCACATAGGAATCACTTGGGTGTATTTTTAAAAGACATGTATATCATCAAGTTCTATCCTTGATATATTGAATTTAAAAAGTGGGCTGAAAACTAGTAATCTATATGTTTTAAAAAACTTTCCACATGATTCTTATACATTTGTAAACACAGATTTGTACTATGGATCAAAGAGCAAAGTGTGATCTTGTCAAGATTCAGAACAGAGGCAGCCAATGGTGATTTATTCACATTATCATTTGGTGGTATCCATTGAATCCCTTGTACATATGATGACCTTTCAATATTAAACTATGTTCTCCTGCAAACCTCTTCATGTGCACTCTGGCACAAAGCCTTCTCATGGAGCCATGAAACCACAGGATAGAAAAGCCATTTACCTTCTCTTTATTTAGTATAAATAGAAATGTAGACCAGAATTAAAAGGCTACCAATGTCCCACTGTGCATGGAGAGTTTTATATTGTTTTTAATTTTATGGCATGAATTAGAGAACTGAATAATGACTTTCATGGAAAAATGATAAAGGAAATAGAAACTAAGTATATATATGTCTATAAATTTATACATATACGCTTGTCTCTCCATATGTTTTTAGAACTTTCTTATATTTGTGAAATAATAGGGAAAGAAAATATCACCGTATTACCTTCAACATAAGCTTATCTTCATGGGTACCCTTTCTTACAATGGCCTGTGGTTCATTCGTTCCATAAAATATAGATTGTCCAACTCTACCACCAGATCAGATTCTCTGGGTGTGAAGTGTAAGAATCTGCATTTTTAATAATCACTTCAGATAAATCTTGTTCTCACTCCTTAGTATCACTATTCTATTGAGCATACAGAGTGTCAATTTCCTTGAAAGCCATACAGAATTGATAAAAACCGTTATGTCATGATAGTTTTAAAAATCCTATTGTGAGGAATTATATTCTCTAAAAATCATCATTTTTAGCTAGATACAAAAAGAAGCCATTGAACTAAAACTGTGTTCTAAATTAATGTAATGAACTAAATCATTTAATTGTTGGCCACTCATTCATACCGAGGTATTCTAAGATTTGTATGCTTGATGCTTGAAAAGAAGACTATATTTTTTCATTAAGTAATGTCTGTGTCATTACAGGTTTAAAAAATAATCACCATTCATCAATGAAAAATGTCATTTGGATAGATCAGAGATAAAGATAAGTAACACAAGCATTAAAGTATATATACTAAGGCTTCTAAAACTCAATGTGTTCATTTGAGAAACCCTTATTTTGGTGGCTGTTTTTCTTTTATAAATTGACCTGTACAGATAAGCTTTATATTTTTTATTAAAAAGTGAAATTATAAGTTGAAATTTTAACATTTGATTCTCATGAGTAGGATCATTTACATCCCAACTCAGATTTTCCTTATGTTTTTCTATAAAATGAGAATTATTTCGAAATGATCTATATCTCTGGAAATGAAAGATAATTAATTTATGAAATAATAGCTTTTTAAAACCTTTTTATTTTTAGAGATCTCCCATCTCTGGGAGAAAAAAAAATGTTGGTTTATTTGTAAAATTTTTAAATTACTTTAACAACAAGCCCTGTGTCTATTGTTGTTAGTTTTATTTTGTTTGTATGCTTGCAAATGATGTATGCTCCTTCTAAGTTATTTAAACAATACAGATAAATGCAAAGAATAAAATAACAAAAACAAATCCTAAAAGTTCTCTCTACCTCAAGACACATTTTGTTAATAGAAAAGTGTGTTCTGGGTAGACATGATCTGAGCACATGTTGATAACTTTCTCTGAATTTTCTTTCAGAAGTTATAATTGCTCAAGCAACCTTTCCTGGAAGTGTCTGGAGGGACTACCTGAAGATCTGCTTTATTCCCAGGCTTCAAGTGAGAGTGCAAGTTGGAGTTTCATTGGCACTGGTGCAGGGAGATCACAACTATGGAAAGAGCTGTAGAGGAGAGGGTTTGTCTCTCTTGGAAGTCAAGGGCAGAGCTCAAGGATCAGAGTATCCTGGGAGAGCAAGGCCTGCTGAAGCCTGTCCTGAGGGTTGAATGATCCTTTGGATTTAGACAGGCTGTTCAATTCTGTTGATCCTAGGAAGATTGGAGGATGTTTGTAAGATAGATGACATGTCTCCTGGTTTCTTTAATATAAACAAATTGACACTCCCACCAACAATGTGGGAGAGTTCCTAGGGCCCACATCCATACCAGCCGAGGATAAGATAAAACTTGATTATTTTGCTGATATGATAGGTGTAAATACTATCTTATTATAGTGAGATATGCACTATAATATATTTTTATATATGCATTTATAGTAATTTGCATTTTTCTGATTGCTAGTAAGTTGCTATTTGAAGTGTTTCCTCTAAAATCTACATACTTTGACTTTTGCCCTTTTGTTTTGTTTTGTTTTTTGGTGAATGCTGACTTGAAAAAGGCAATAGACTATAAATAGGGCAAGCATGTTTGACAGCTATTCAACATCGGACCAAGCTTCATCATTCAGAGCAACCAAGCCAACAATTCTGCTGAAATCACCAGTCAGGCAGTGTGCTGGTTATTGTCTGCTTGGACCTCGAGGTCTACTAATTGCTCTTTTCTGCTTTTGTCTGTGCTGCAAGGGGTTGATGACACTGTCTTGCATAATCTGACCTTTCCAGCTCTCTGTTTCTGTTTAATTTGACCAAAGAAATTCCCAGGAAGAACTGGAAGGTGATGACACTTCTTTTTATCCCCTTGTGCCTGTAGCCCTTCGTGAGGCAACAGTTTATGGTTGTTACCTCTTGTGTGTTTTACCAGTCTTGGTGGAGCCCTTAATTCCGTCTTACACTGTATAAACCATCCTTTCATTAAATCTTCTCTAAGTCCTCATCTGTGTTCTGCTGGGCTCCGATGGAGTCAGCCATGACAGATTTCTTGAAACACATTTGGCAGAAGTATACATTTGAATGGTGCCAAAATCTGACAAGTAATGTATTCCTTCTTGACACAGGTCATTGGTAGAACTACTGAAACTAATTTCAAAGAATAAAAGGACATATGTTTTCAAAAGCAAGCCATTATTTTCTTAAAGTTTTACAAACCAGAACTGTATACCGGGTCTTCGTGGTCTCCAGGTTGATTTATTTACTAGGGCAATCAGCAGAGGCTATGATTTTGTTTTTTCCTTGGACTTGGGCAATAGTCTATGTGATATATACTGTCTATGAAGCCCTCTGCTATTAAATTAATATCTCAAGAAAGATTTGGAATGACTCTGAATACAGACTGGGTACGGTATGAAACAGGAATTATAAGTCTGAACTCAGATACAAAACTCCAAAATAGATGAAGTAAAACACTCAGTATCTGCACTTGCTAATGGAGACTATAAAATAAGCTGTATACCATTTATAACTTTATGATAACCTTAGAAAGTATTACTATGTCTATTATAGTAGTACACAAACTGTGCCTTAGAGATTTGTTTAATATGGTCATACAACAAGTGACAGAGCTAGAGCTTAAACTCATTTCAGTCTGGCTTATTTAGTAAGAGGTGTGAAAAATTATGCTATTTTCCTTGATATCAAAATAAATTTCTACGGAATCACCATCCACCAGACTAAAGTTTAAAAATGTATTCCACCACTTTTTAAACTCCCCCTTGAAACTTTCAATTTGGAGTGGAAACTTTTAATTGTTTCAGTTATCTATTGCCATGTAAGTAACTACCACAAGCTTGAGCAGTTTAAAGCAACAATTTTATTTTGCTGGTGATTTTGTTGCTCGGAAGTTGGGAAGGACACAGCCGGGTGGTTGGTGTCTCATCCATGTGATGTCAGCTAGGACAATTGGAGCTGGAAGATGCACTTTCAAAATGACTTTTTCACTCTTGTATCTGGCACCTCTGTGCTTCTTTCTCTCACTCTCTTGCTCTCTCTGTCCACATGAATGCTCTCAGTGGTCACAGGGTAGTCATGCTTCTTACATGGCAGCCTCTAAAAGACTGAGGTATAAGCTTCCACTACTCTTAAAGTTAGGATCAGAACTGGCATATTGTTACTTCCACCATGCACAATTGACCAAAGCAGTTACAAGCCAGCCCAGAGTCACAGGAGAGAAAAGAGATCCTGTTTCTCAGTGGGAGCAATGCCAAATAAGTTGTGGCCACCTTTAATCTGGCATCTTTCATTTTTGACATAAACTGAGCTTTTTTTTTTTTTTCTTCTGTGTTCTTAGCTAGGTATAGTGCTTAAAACTTTGTACTTTTGTCTTATTAAATTCCCTTACCAGTCCTGTAAAGGAGTCATTAAAAAAACAACAATTTTAACATTATTGCTGACTTTAAATCACTATTATAGCCCTACTGGTATTTCCAGCAAATATTCATTCTGTTAACTATTATGATACTTATCTCTAAATTGAGGAAGCTCAGGCTCAGGGATTTCAAGTAACTTGCCCAAGATTACATAGTTTCTAAGTGGAAGAGTTGGAAAGGATTTGACAGCAGTTCTATCTGATCTAAAACCTTTGTATCCTCTAGGAATGTCCCATCACTTTTCTGGAAAAAATAAGCCCATGAATATGTAATTGATAAAGTAGTTTTATTTTACTTTATTTTATTTTGGTCTATATTTGAGCTCTGTGCACACTTTTTCTTTTATTTTGTGTATTTTCATGTACTTTGTGGATAATAATTTCCATTTTGTAGTTGTGTCAGTTCAGGCCCTAAAGGAAGCAACACCAAGACAATTTTAGATGGGCAAGACATAAAAGACATGAGGGAAATGCCTGGGAAGGATAATGAAGGAAGGGACAAGAGTAGATGTGGAATGCCTTCAGAATATGGTGCAGGTATGCCAGCCGGGAAAGAAAAGGGCATAGGACATAGGAAAAGGACATAACCTGAGCTGGTTAAGACAAAAACAAACCTGTAACTGGGATAGGTGTCTATGTTTACAGGGACAAACCAATTGCCCCTGCAGTCAGAAAGGGGCCCAATGTGTTTGATTTGTATCAAAGTGTCTGGATTTTGTCTTCTCAAAGTATATTACCATTTTATAGGCTTAGAATTTGTTTCTATTGCTGGCAAGTTGGACATTCAGCCATAAAAATAATTAGGCATTCATTATATTCATGAGCCTATTGTGCCAATTCTGAGATAACCAATGTGGAAGGCTGGCTAATGCCAACTGCATGAGTCATTTGTTCTACTTGGTTTTTCAGTACCTGTTGCATGGAGGATGCTTTCTGGTGGGCATGACCCTGGCATTCTTATATGTGATGTACTAGATAGGTCAGAGCTATATGATAGATATAAAATGTGTTTCTTCCATAACCTAAAAAGGGCTGCCAAGTTGCCAAGCACTATGTTTCCTTCTTTGTGGTAAGGAATGCTAAATGAAACAATCTGTGCTTTACTTTGGGCAGATATCCCATTCCAAACCCTGATCACTGGGCTCCTAATTTCATTAAAATGTCAAGTTCCCAAATTATTATAGAGAACATCTCTAATCCTCTGGAGCACATGTGTCTTATCAAGACCTCTGATGTACTAATCAATTTTTGCTCATACTGTCCAAAGAGCATGATGTCATTGATATAATGAATCAGTGTGCTGTCTGTGGGAGGTACAGACAGTCCAGATTACTTTGGACTACATCAGGGCAAGAAGGTTAACAGAATCATGGGTAAAACTGTAAATAAAGATAGTTGTCTTTTCCATGTGAATGTAAACAGTTTCTGATCCTCTTTTCTGATTAGAATAGAAAAGTATGCATTCATTAAATTAACGGCAGCATAGCATGTAGGAGAGAACTTAGTAAACTGTTCTCACAACGTATCTTTCTGGCAGGGCCACTAAAGTCAAAGCTACCATTAGGCTAATCCTACAATAGTTTGCAGTCCTTCTCCAGGTTCCATCTGGTTTAAACAGGGGCAAGATGGCAAATTTAAAGGAGATATGATGGGGACACTGTGGTGAGCTGAGAGCTTTACAATAAGGGGTTAATAAATGAAATAAGCAATACGCCAGGGGCTGGCTAAATCATAGCTACATAGATAGTTAAAGTGTTACTAGACTGAAAGAATGGTCTTTTGTCTAATGACTGCCATCTGCTTCTGTAACCCAGCTTGCAGCTTGCTTTGAAAATTGTAATCTGCCTTCAGGCATCAGAGATCTGTTGGGGCCACTATGTCCCATGGCCTTGTGTCACTGCAACCCTGACTTCACTTCCCGCCTTTGTTTCCTGAACACCTGCCCTGTGTCACGTAGCCTCCCTCAAAATAGTATAAAACCCTCGTAGAAACTTGAGACGCTGCCATCCTCTCGTACTGCTTTTACGCGGGCGGAGGTGGTCGCTGGCCAGCTATTAAAGACTCTCAGTTTGGCTCCATTGAATTCTCTCGTGGTCTGTTCGCTCCCTCCACACTACAACAGACACCATGTGCATATTCCTTAGACTTTTAAAAGTGGCACTGGCTGGGCTCTTTCATATTCCTAAGGATCTGACAGTGCTCTTGAGTTACTGTTTTTTCCAAGGAGGCATGGGGGTGTGGTTTCAGAGGCTTGGCTTTCCCTACTATAACAGCTCCTAACCATACATGCCAGGTGTGTGCTAACTGCCAAGTTGTCAATTCAAATTATAGACTCAGGCACTAGGAAAACAACTACCTGTTGCGCCAGCAGACCCAGTGAACCCACTATAAATTAGGCTATAGCAAAAATTCCTGTATTACCTGGCCTCTATAAGCTCCCTGTGTGTGTTCATTAGGGCTGCTATCTAACAACAGAAATTTATTTTTCATAGTTCTGGAGGCTAGGAAGGTGAAAATCAAGGTGGCAGCAGATTGGGTATCTGACAAGGGCCAGTTTCCTCACACACAGAACCTTTTCACTGTGTCCTCACATCGTAGGAAGGGCAAGGCACCTCTCTGGGGCCTCTTTTATAAGAGCACTGATCCCATTCGTGAAAGCCCAGACCTCATGATCTAATCACCATTCGAAGGCCCTGCCTCCTAATACCATCACATTGGGGGTCAGATTTCAACGTATGAATTTTAGGGATAAAAATAATTCATATCATAGTTCTCACTTTCTGTCTGTGCAGGGATAGGGAGAGTATGATGATGCTTTGGCCCATCACATATCAATGTCACCTAAGACTTTGTGTCCAACTGTTCTCTAAGTAGTCCCCTTTCCTCAGTGTATAATCACATGAGTAAATGGCTGTAGGTCCCTTTGGGGAAAGGCTGGGAGAACCAATAGAGAATATATTTTCTGTAGTGTTGCAGGATCCTTCCTCCTGGGTATCTGGCCACCTCTTTAGTCCATGGATTTTAGTCTAAAAACTGGTTTAAATCCAGAATCTGAGCAAGAGATTGTTGCTTTTTGTTGCCAGGACCAGCCTCTTATTCCTCCATTCTTGCCTTCTTTTATTTGTAGTTTAAAGCAGTGCCCTTGCTGGCTGCCCATCTCTTTTGCCCTAGGGACGGTGTAGTCTATTAACCCCGTCCATGACTCAGTGAGGGGGCTGTTCCTCTAAGCTTGTTGATCTTTACCACTTGGAGGCCCCTGATTTCTGGCAGTTAAGCACTGCCACCTCACTCTAGCTTTCAAGGCCTCACCACTCCCGTGAATATGAATGAGCCCAGCTCTGTGGCCACCTCTCTTATGGTCAGGCCTAGCTTTAGTGATGCAAGTATGCTTAAAGCTGTGCAGGCTTGATAGCCTTGCACCATTGAGAAGATGACGGCCCTCCCAGGGATTAGAATTTTTCAATGGGGCTTCTGATCTCACATAATAAATACACTCTAGCATGATCATATTTCTGAGCCTTTTTATCCCTTCCCTTATGTTCTACCAGAATAACTCAGGCATTGCTACTTCTCTTAACATAGACCACTGCTTTCTTCAAGGCTTCTTGCAGCACCATAGCAGCTAATTTGCTTGCTTTTCTAATCTTGTATTCAGATCCCCTTAATCACAAAATTTCAAAATCCAGTGTGATCGTGCCTCTCAGTTCATAGTACCTAATACTTACAGCAGCTTCAGAGAGTAAATGCTTTCCTTCTTTAACAACTCCAGCTGGCCCTCAGCTGAGTTTAATCCTCATTATTAGCCAAAGCATCGGCACTGGAGGTATGGGCAGTTCCTGCAGGGGGAATCTACTGTCAGCAGTGCTCTCATCCTCTTCGTCTGCTGTGCATCTATCCCATGGTGAGCAGTGCACCCATCCTTCTTGTCAGCAGTGCACCCACCCACTCATCTGCTGTGTACCCATCTCCTGTTCATCAGTGCACTCATCCCATCGTCTGCTGTGTACCCATTTCCTGGTCAGCAGTGCACCCATCCCCTCATCTGCTGTGTACTCATCTTCTTGGTCTGCTGTGCACCCATCACCCAGTCTGCTGTGTACCCACCTATGGTCAGCAGTACACCCATCCCCTCGTCTGCTGTGCACCCATTCCCTGGTCTGTTGTGCACCCATCTCCTGTCAGCAGCAGATCTTTTGTACTGAAGAAAAATGGAAGTAAAGCTGGACCTAAGGGAATCAAGTCATTTTTCTGTAGTTCAAGTGCTAGAGAAATGTGAATATGGAAGCTGCCTAATTTCAAAGCACAAGGAGAAATGGCACATCCACTTCCTTCCACAGATATCTAGTCACCTCCAATTTCTATTCCTAAACTAGTTTGAGTTAGGGTTCTGACTTTGGCAAATAATCAAGATGACAAAAAAAGAGACTTTTAAGGCCGGGTGTGGTGGTTCACGCCTGTAATTTTAGCACTCTGGGAGGCCCAGGTGGGTGGATCGCTCAAGGTCAGGAGTTCGCGATCAGCCTGAGCAAGAGCAAGACCCCGTCTCTACTATAAATAGAAAGAAATTAGCCAAACAACCAAAAATACAAAAAATTAGCCGGACACGGTGGCGTGTGCCTGTAGTCCCAGCTACTCGGGAGGCTGAGGCAGAAGGATCGCTTGAGCCCAGGAGTTTGAGGTTGCTGTGAGC
>NW_012137525.1:206717-207793 GCF_000956105.1 Propithecus coquereli | reverse complement strand
AACTCCACTACCCCAAAACATGGTATCTCTAAGAGGAAGGAGGAAACTAAAAAGTAGTGGTATTACTTTATTATTTCATAGATGAAGAAAGTTCCATGAAGAAAGGTTAAATGGTTTATATAATAGTAGAGAGCAAGTTTTTAATGAAATGAATACATAATCCCTATCACCACCTAGATTTGACATTTTTGTATTGCCTGACCTTGACACTCCAGAAAGAGAAATGTGTTTATGGTTAGGTGATTGTTTTATGTATCTTCCATGGAGGAGAGGTAGTAGATAAAATACACAAGACAGAACCCTTGCCCGCATAAACTTATCTACTCTTGGAAGAAATAGAGGGCTGTAAAAATTACCATATAAATCAGAATATGATGCGACAGATATTACAATAGATGCAAATACTCTTAGATGAACATTGAAAATGTGAGACAAGTTCTGTCTGATATAATCTAGTAAGTCCTCTTTGAAAATATGAAATTTTAATTAATTTACATAGTACCTGATTCAATAGGTGAGATGTTTCAAGTTCACCTACCTATTTGAGTGTTAAAATTAGGGGTTAATTGTATTTAACACCAAAGCTTATACTCATTCCATCCTTATATTCCAAGAAGATATGACAAATTAAAATAAATTCAGAAATAAGTCTTTGTCTCCCTGTATATCCTCATGTCCTCTCTCTCTCTCTCTCTCTCCTTCCTTCCTTTCTTCCTTAGGGTTGGTTATACACAGTAAGGCTGTTGATGGTCATATATGGAAGAATTTAATTTGAAGAACAAAGCATTAGATGCCATCTAAGAGGTTACTGTGATCTCAGGGTCAAGTGACAGGATTATGCAAGACTGAAAAAGTGGTTATTTAGATACAAGGAATAAGGAAGGAATTAAAATTGCTTTGATTCTAGCTTTGGAGATGTAAGATCAATGGCACTATTAACAAGAGTGAAGAGTTGTGATTTCGGCAAGGTTAGATGCAATAAAGGGTCAAAGACAGGCTTCAGATCAGTGAGCTTAATCACACATCCCCATCAGCCCTCCTAACAACATGACTTCAGTGCTCCCCAAGGCCCCAAT
>NW_012137525.1:202734-205947 GCF_000956105.1 Propithecus coquereli | reverse complement strand
CTCAATTTTCCAAATCTTACTCTATACATCCTTTGAATTTGTAGTACCCTTAATAAATAGTGAAATAATGTCAACTACAAAATTGGCTGAGAACTTGAAAATAAACAGGAAAAAAACGCCACAGATTAACAAAAATATTAGAATGCTCATGTAACTAAAATTCATCTATATAACTCAAGGGAAAGCATTTTCTAGTCTTTATTCAATATTATTTTAGACATGATTCTAAGTGTGTCCTAATGATTTCTAAGTATTTACTAATCAGTAAGCCAATACTAATCCAACTCAAAGCTATCAGTATAAAAACAGAATATAGAACATGCGTGAAAATTTTGTATATTGCAAGGAAATACACAGCTAATATTATAACTTATTTGATGTGTCAGCTCATAGTGCATTTGAAACAGAACATGGGAAAGTTTTAGGAATGCTACAGGCAGGAATATTGTCAGCAGAAAGAATTTATAGCTGACATCTTGCTGGTGAAGAAGGAGACAGGAAACCAGTCAAACAGACTGCACAATTGAAAATAGGAAAACTTTTTAAAAGATAACATAGAATTATTTAGTATTTTACATAACTACAAAACTTCTAAGTATAACTGTATTACAGTTCAGTTTTTGTAGTTTTTTATGGTGTTGAGTCTAAATAAGTATGCATAGATTAAATTACATCAAATATATACTAGTTGAGAAAGCAGGGTAATATAGCTTCAAGAACTTATCTTGGGGGGGGTAGGAAAAAAAAAAAAAGAACTTATCTTTTCCAATTTTATTGCTCTTTCTCCCTGGGCCTCCTGGACTTTTTACTGGTCTTCAACCCACTCTTTTCGCTGTGCTTAAGTTTTCTCCTAACCTCAGTTGACGGCAGGGATAGACATATTTTTGTCAAAATATTTGGCTGCTTTAAAAAGGAAACTTCACTAACTAAATTAACTGACTCGTAATACCTCCTCTTATGGAAATGTCAAGTAAAGGTCATGTTGTGGAGTAGGAGACAAAAGACACTTTAGATGAATTCATTATGAGTTATTTTTCATTTCTTTCTAACTTCCAAAAGCCAAGTTCCAATGAAATTCATTACCTTAATGTAATTCCCATTTACATCATGTCTAATTCACACTAACAAACTAAACTCGAAAGGTAACAAATTGACTAAATATTTCCAGCAAAATGAAATAAACCTCAATTTAGTAACCATTCCAGGAGAAAATACTTTTGATCCAGTTATCAGTTTAATTATCCCAATTACAACCCTTTTATTTATAGGATATATACCTTATACTAACAAAATTGCCAAGATATTTTAAAGCAAATAAACTTCAAGTGTATAAAAATTTCAGGAACAATAATATTGTTGATCCATATTTTCAGACTAATTATCTCAATACTGACACTTTCCTTTTGTAGAAGGAAATAAAAATGGAAATGGATCAGTTCACATTGCTTTCTTATTCAAACTCCAGTAACAAAATATACTTTCTCATTTTTCTCAATGGCAGGCTTTTCCGTATATAGAATTCTTTTTGATACCAGATATTTTTCTTTAGGAGCAAGAAAAAAATATGGATGTGGGGTGTGAGGAGAGGATACCAACTTGATTGTGTCGAGAATGCATCAAGATACCTGGAAGATGCCTCTTGGTCCTCTTTTATAAGCGCCGTCATTCCACTCATGAGAGGCCCACCCTCATGAGCTAATCACCTTCCCAAAGCTTCACCTCTTCATACCGTCACCTTGGGGGATTAGGATGTCAACATACGAATTTGGGGAGACACACACCTTCAGACCACAGCTGCTTCTGCACCTAGTGTCCTTAGTGAGCAGTTGCTGCCTCCATGACCATTGTTAGAGCAATCGATGCTAACTTGTCACCCAAGTGGCTACTCTTGATGATCTTTCTGTTCTCACAGTCAGGGTGTTATTCCATGTGGGGTTGAGAGGAGAGGACTCCCCGCACTACAGAGCTAGAGTTATTGTGTTATTAGAGTTGTCTAGTATTATTCTTTTGTCTTAAAACTTTCTAGTTAAGAACACGGAAATAATTTCCCCATGCGTGCTTAAGAAATTTGAAAGGCAGCATTCTATTTCTCACACAAAAGTATCTTTTCTTATTGATCAAGAATTAATGTCCTAGGACAGAATTCAGACAACTTTCTCCGATAAGAAGATTTTAATTGAAATTTAAAGTAATATTCAATACTGTAATATAGGAAACTGCTATTCTTTCAAATAGGCATAACATTCTAGCAATTTTCTTACCCCAAAATAACAATGTCACTTCACATTTATACCAGAATCCCTTTATCCCTCCCCTTTATCCCTCTTTGGTAATTTTAAAATTTTCAAATCTTTTATGTTATTCCATTTTCATTCCAATATAAATCAATATGTTCTAGTCATCAGGCAATCAAGTGATAGGGAAGGAGGCACGATCAGAGACTGAGTGTTTTGTATCTGTTAAGGCTAAAGTACTCAGTTTTAAGTAACATTACAAAAGTGTCTTGGGGATCTTAATTGCCCAATCATTAGTGCTATTATTATTTTCCTAATTAGGAAATGTTTTGATGGTCAGGTTTACTTCACAGTGTTTTAAGAGTGTTGGAGTGGCTTCCCAAGTTTAAACCACAATTTAGCAGTGGAATGCAGACTGCCAACAGCCCTAATCTGTCAGACTCATTCTGTCCCTTGTTATTCGGCCGTGACTGTCATGGTGAAAGATGAACTCTCTTGTACTTGGGCTGTTAATATAAATGAGCTCTATTTCACTTCGAGATGTCTTGATTGAGAATTCTTGAGATGATTCAGGTCAATTTTCTCAGAGGTTACAACTAATTTAGAACTTACAAGTGGGTATAAATAGCTTAAACTGATCGTTTTAATATGACATACTTTACTCTTGGGCTGAATTTCATTTGCTGCCCTGAAACCAATTATTTTGCTTTTTAAAATCTTTCCAGAGATCTCAGAAGGTCCCAACTAACCAAAGCATAAATTTCTCTTAGTTACAGACGTTTTAGAGATATATTGAATTGCAGTGTCAATGCTGATCCCTTGGGCACCCCACTGGAAAATTCTCTGTGTCCTGGGAATTACTTAATTATTCCTTTTCTTTGTTTCCTATCTTTTAATCAGACTTTAACTTTTCTCTCTGTAATTTCTTTGGTTTTATTAGTGAAACTGCATGAAAAACTTAATCAAAATCCTCCTTTGC
>NW_012137525.1:196289-197752 GCF_000956105.1 Propithecus coquereli | reverse complement strand
TGATTGTAGCCCTGGTTGTGGGGGCCCTTATTCTAAAGCCACTGCAATTTTTTTTATTTGAAATTTCTTTCTAATGTAAATATGTTAAGAAAACATACCCTTTTTAATTATTGTTATATATGAGAAATTGTTTCTAATAAAAACTGAATTAATTAACAATCCATGTCAATAGCCACATACATGTATATTCACTGCTATGGTGGAAAGTTCACTTAAGAAATGAAGAGTCCTACATTCAAGTTTGGATATGCTTCCCTCTCCTCATCTAAAAATAGAGACAGCAACCAATTTCTGAGTGTTCTTCTGAAAGGTAAATGAAAGAACATGTATAAAATGCCTTAAAAAGTTCTGACATATAGTTGGAGCCCAATAGTTATTAATGCCCATCTCTCTTATTAAATAAGGACAGAGAAAACATCTATAATATGAAAAAAATTCAACTAGAAAACCCGGAGGAAACAGATAAATTCCTGGACATATATAATGTACCAACATTGAACCAGGACAAAGCCCTTATGCCTTCTTCCATTATATAGAGATTCTGGCATCACCACTTAAAGAATTTAAGACTTTGTAGCTGAATTGGCATCCTGAAAAAAGTCTTCATTCAAGTAGGGTAGGTATCTTGTGTGTGTGATCTCTACTGAATAACTTCTACTTTTATACATTTCAATTTCTGTGCATAAACACTGAGATAAACAGCCAGAATCTTTAAGAAAGGGAGACAACAACAGGAATATATGGGTCTTTACGATAGTAGCAGTTACATTGTGCAGGCAGTGATAAACGTGAAACTATAAATTCTGGAAATAGTGGTAGTAAATAGATAGAAACAAGAGTGGTTCACAGATAAGGATATGAAGCATACTCTCTATATTTTGCCAAAAATGAAATTCATATATTTTGTGGACTACAGAGCCATTTTAAAGGAAACAAATTCATCACCAAACGCCTTCTAGAATTGTCAGTATTAGTAAATTATCAATACAATATTTTAATTAAAGCATACATCCTTATTACATAATTACTCCTCTACGTTATTTTATAACATGTCTCAGGAAAGAAATTAATGGTTTCTTTTTCCTTTAAAATTTCCAACGTAATATAAACTTTCTAATCTCTAGTGACCCTTGTTTATTTTTAAACACCTTTATGTGCACAGCTATCATGTTTTTCAAATGACATTTATAATTTGTGGCATCATGTTCTCTTTATTAACTCTCTTCTTGGACAAAAGAAGTTGAAAGAAATATAAATTCTTAGCCTATTTGCTTTTTCCGACATATTACATATCAGTTCACTTATGCCTAAATTAATGCTCCAAAGTAACTAGATAACATCAAGAAAACAATTAAATCTGTTTCACCAAAGTAATTTTTGATGTCTTAGTCAAGCTTATAGTTGCTCCAGTCAATTGGACTTTAAAGTCACCAAATGTAAAGCTATCAGTGTAAATTATGTTT
>NW_012137525.1:195087-196239 GCF_000956105.1 Propithecus coquereli | reverse complement strand
AGTAATTTCTATAGAGGAGACATTATGATAGCATTTTCACATGGATGATTTCATTTAAGTCCAAGAACATCTCCATGAGATGAGTGTGATTATCACCTTCACTGTTGTACAGGTAAGAAAACTGAGGCTTGGGGTGGTTAAGTTGGCTGTCCATGGTTGCCTATGTAGCAAGAGGGGCTAGATGGTAGAAACTTGAACCAAGCCATTTTGATACCAGTCCTTGAATTCTTAACAATTATTTTTCTTTAGAGTTATCTCTTGATTTTCCATGGTAGTGAGACTTTCTTGGATTTTTTTTTGTCACTAACATTTGTAGGATCAAAGGTAAACTCCTTTATCTTCTAAAGGTTTGCTGAAAAATCAACTCATAAAGGCAGATTAGTAAAAGGAAAGGCATGCAATTTATTAACTTGTACACAGGGAGAATCGCAGGGTGTTTACCCAACCTCCTGCCCACAGTGGAGTGCAGAAGTTTATATATCATCTTGAAGTTACAGGAAGAATGGGGGCTCAACGCATGGTAAAAATTTGTAGTGGAAAATCCAGTTAACAGTGGCAAGACAGGTTAGGGGAGGGAGAGAAAAGGAGATTTGGCTAGCTAAGGGCTCTTGTTATGTAGATGAAACTGTCAGGATTTAGTCTGAAAATGCCCATTTTTTGATGGGCTCATGGCCAAAGAGTGACCAGACATGCCAAAGTAAAGCAAACATGAAAAGGAGGTTTATTGAGGTGAGAAATGTAGGATTGTAGGGCAAGAGCAAAATATAGGTTTACAGAGCATGATACAGATGCCACAGATGATGACCGGACCCCTTTCCACAGCAGGAAAAAAAGAGAGCTTGGTCATGGTCTGGGTCTTGTTTTAAGGGTCTGGATAGGGACCTCCCTGTGGTTCAAACATCACCATGGAACCACTTTGATTGGACAATTCGGAGCTGCATGACCTGAGTCTTACTGCACATGTGGGTTCTAGGTCACTTTCCGGACTTTATGGTACCTATGCTGCTTGTCCTGTGGGCTAGAGTCCTCTGCATTCTTTTGCAGCTGGCACACCAAGTTCTCATTGGCAGTTTCATAGGGTATCCCCTCCTCCCCCAGGTATGAGAGAATTAGGGTAGGACCATTACACCAGGGCAAAGCACCCACTTTCAT
>NW_012137525.1:193649-195037 GCF_000956105.1 Propithecus coquereli | reverse complement strand
TTTTTCAGCCTCCACCCATCTGCACCCAGATGCTCAAAATAAACAGCATTTTGCTACACATGAGGCTTCCTGCTAGTCTGTGTTTCTCTCTCTCTGCTCCGGACCTAACGGTAGATATGGCTATTTTTGTATTTATCTAATATATTTAGGAATATTCACAAGCTCTTTAAAATGAAATGTGACCTTCAGAACTTAGAGACCAATATTGGAGTTTGTACAGTGCAATAATAAATAAGTAAAATAAATAGTGTTAGCGTAATGGGAAATTTTCCCTTTCCCCCGAAAGTTCTCTGAAAGATCAACTCACAGTTAAGGCAGAGTAATAAGAGAAAGGTTTCTTTACCATATGCACATGAAGTATCACAGAGTGATTACTCAATATCCCAATGAAGTTCAGATATTTTTATGTCTTTCCTTTTGGAGGGGAGAGGGAGATGAGGAGTACAGGTAATTCTGCTTAGGGCAGATAAATGTTTGCTAGTGAGTATGAATAGATACTCGGGAGAATGAGTAGATGGGAGGAAATAGATTGACTTGTAAATTAACCTGAGAGACAGGTATTACGTTTAAAATGATTTAGGCCAAGTCTGGTTGCATCCTTGATCGTTTTTTTCCTGTAATTATACTGAGATAACAGGGAGAGGAAGGGAAGTCAATTGCCCCTTTGATCTTTCGATTGGTCAGTCTGGTTTATGCAGATAGATGGAAAGCTCCCTCCAATGTTTTTGATCTTTGAATATTCAAAATATTCTTTATACCAAGGAGTCATATGTTGGGGTGAAATTCCTGAGCTCCTTCAATAGTCACACGTACAAAACTATGTCCACTAAATTAATGTCACCCATCAACCTGATGGGAATCGCCCCATTGATTTGGACAGAAAGACTCATTCGAAAAGTAAAGTTGCAAGAACATTTCCCACAGAAAAGACACTATCCTGATTTTATTAGCACAGTTTCACAGATAAGCTTCCCAGTTGACGCAGTTAATGTTTATGATATCAAAATGAGGAAATATGGAGCAAATAGAGGACAATTATACCAGAATGAGAAAGAAAGGGAGATTTAAGAAGTAAAAAAGTCTGAGATCAAGAATAGAGAACACATCCAAGCATGGGCCAGGTATCAGTATTATTTTAAAACTCCTAGGTATATACAAGTTATAGCCACATTTGAGAATAGTTGTTCTAGAAGGGGGAAAAAAAGTGCTATGTGTGTCTAAGAAGGCCTTAACATTTCCCCCAGCTTAGTTAAACCTTAGACAAGTTTTTTCCTGACTCCAGGCTCTGATTTCCTTTCCCTTAGAGGATTTACTTTAAAAAAACTTGTAAATTCTTATGTCTCTTTGAGATGCAAATCTTTTTAAAAAGCTTCTTGACAGTTTTACAA
>NW_012137525.1:193159-193599 GCF_000956105.1 Propithecus coquereli | reverse complement strand
TAAAAACTCTCAAAAAACTAGGCATAGGAGGAACATAACTCACCATAATAAAGGCTAAATATCACAAATCCACAGCTAACATCATACTGATTGGGGAAAAGCTGAAAGCCTTTCCTTTAAGAACTGGAACAAGACAAGGATGCCCACTTTCACCACTTCTATTAAAAATATTACTGGAATTCCTAGCCAGAGTGATCAGGCAAGAGAAACAAATAAAAGGCATACAAATTAGAAAAGAACAAGTCAAATTATCTGTCTTTGAAGATGATATGATTTTATATTTAGAAAAACCTAAATACCCCACCAAACATCTCTTATATTTGATTAACAAATTCTGTATAGTTGCAAGATACAAAATCAATATACAAAAATCAGTAGCATTTCTATACACCAATAATGAACTAGCTGAAAAAGAAATCTAAGGAGGCAAACCTATTCAC
>NW_012137525.1:189524-191219 GCF_000956105.1 Propithecus coquereli | reverse complement strand
CCTTATCCCCTCCTCAAAAAAGATGAAAGTTTCAGAGAAGGAAAAAAAAGAAAAGAAGAGAATTCAGCATAGTATTGTGGCTCCTGTACAATTTTCAAACAATTTTTCTCCAAACAAGGAGCAATTCTTTACATACAAAGGTCAATCCCTTTCATCACACATTCTTTTATAAAAATGCATTTCAGGCTTGCAGTGGGCACAAAGAGGAATTTTTCAGGAATTCTTGGGCTTGGTAATAAAAAAAATACACTTTTCCACTGAGAAAAATAAAAATGCATTAAATAGCACAAGTGTCCTTTAAAATTTCGGAGGTTACAAAGCTGAGGTTGGTAAACATTTGAACTACAAGTCTGCCACTGGGAAGCCAAATTTTTACAGCATCCCTCATGTGCCTTAAAAACAAGAATTTTCAAACCTAGAGTACTCAGCACCTTTTATATTAAACCCAATGGTCAAGCAATTTTTATAGATGCATTGGTTTTAATAACCATAAATATATTAGACTTTTCATACATGCACATGCACATTTATTGTGCTATTTTTCAAAGACAAGTGTATTAATGATTTAATGAAGATGGTTATAAAGTCACAACTAATTAAAATATGTTATGTTATTCAAAGTTTTCATATAAATTTAGCCAAATTTTAACATAACATCCCCTACATTACCTAGAATTCTGTTGGGAGCATTACTAATTTAAAATATTTCTATTTGCTCAATGAAAGTCTTATTAAATACATATTTCATTTTGTAAGGGTTTAATGTAAGCCACACACTCTTCTGAGATTAGCATATTTTAGTACCATAGTATCTCTTATACTAGTCATTACAATGACAGGAAAATAGTAAATTCAGGCCAAAAGCAAGCTATCAAAAATAATTTTTAAAGTCTAAAGCAAAAGAAATTACCTTTTAGGTATATTTACAATGATAAGGAAATTATCTTCTAACTTTTAAAGTTAGAACCTTGATGTAACGAGGGAAAATGTGATTTAAAACTAGTGATTATCAGTGTCTCCTCTGATAACCGACAAAGATAAAGGGGTTTATGCTATAAACATGCATTTCAGACTGCCGTTATGATGGCTTCATAAGTACACATTCGATTTACTCTCTCAGTTCCAAAGATAGATAAAATATAAGTAAAAACCAAAAAGAAACAGGCATGCTCAGACCATAACAAATCATATAAAACTACAAAATTGTCAGTGGAGTTGAATCATGGAATCACTGGGTTCTTGGCTAGAAAACAATAGAAACCAGAGTTTTGGTTCATTCAACATAAAAAGACTTTAAAGGGCTTTGACAATAGGTACCTGATCCACTGCTTGGAGTTAGACTCAGAATGGATATCTTTATTTGTGAAAGGATAATAATAAACACAAAAAAAGCAAAAAAAAAAAAAAAAAAAACACAAAATACTATTTTCAACCACCATCATTAAGATCAACTTAAAAAAGCAGGAAGACACGAATAAAGTCATTTGACCTGGAACTATACCAGGCAATTCAGGGCTGTATTACCTGTATCTGGGATATTCTTGATTTAATTTTGGCACAGGAGCCCAAAAATGCAACTTTAAAATGTTTCTGTTTGGGGATTCTGAGGAGCAGAGAGAGGGAACCATAAAATGTTAGATAAGGAAGGATAAAAGTAAGTAAAGGGATTACAGTGGTCAAATAACCCTTTAAACA
>NW_012137525.1:183399-185404 GCF_000956105.1 Propithecus coquereli | reverse complement strand
TTTGTTGGCAGAGTACATGATCATTTATGTAGAAAATTCAATAAAGTCAACCACAAAAACCCTCCTGGAATTGCTTATTGCGATTACAGCAAGGTTGAAGGACATATCTGATAAAGGACTATTACCGAAAATATGTAAAGTACTCATAAGACTCAACAATAATAAAAGAAACAATCTAATTATAAAATGGGCCAAAGACCTTAACAGTCATTTCACCAAAGAAGACATGGTTTGAACTTCTATAATATTTTGCAAAATTTCTCAAAACAAAAATAAAAATTGAAAGTAAAGAGTTGAGGAATTCTAATCGTTATTCTGGTGGTGAAGGCAAGGAGGGGTGGAATTGAGAAAAGAGTCCCTACTGGAAACATATTCTTAAGCAGATTGAGTCCTGTAGGAGATGGACATTTTCACCCCCTGAATCTCCATGAAGTGTTGTCTGGTGTACATTGCTGAGATAGGCCCAGGTGTTCTCTGAGAGGGCCAGCCAAGCTGAGAATAGGATAACTCAGCAGGGGTTTGAATTTGGATTCTGCCACTTTCTGCTGTGTGACCTTAATCCAAACTTTTTAAAATTCTGGTTATATGATCTGTAGTATGTGGTTATTAGATAACTTATAGAATGATAAGAGTAAATTAGAAAAAGATTGCTTTTATAAAAGCATAGCCCTATTTACTGATGGTACATAGTAAACATTCTCTGGGTGTGAACATTTGTCAGAATTATTATTATTATTTTTTATTTTTTGAGACAGAGTCTCACTTTGTTGCCCAGGCTAGAGTGAAATGGCGTCATCCTAGCTCATAGCAACCTCAAGCTCCTGGGCTCGAGCGATCCTCCTGCCTCAGCCTCCCCAGTATCTGGGACTACAAGTGGGTGCCACGATGCCCAGCTAATTTTTCCTATTTTTAGTTGTCCAGTTAATTTCTTTTTTTCTATTTTAGTAGAGATGGAGTTCTCACTTTTGCTCAGACTGGTCTCCAACTCCCGACCTCAAGTGATCCTCCCGCCTTGGCCTTCCAGAGTGCTGGGATTACAGACGTGATCCACCACGACCAGCCTGTCAGAATTATTCTTCACAACTTTTTCCACCAGAACCTAACATCAAAATTCTTAAGTGGGAAAGTCCAGTTTACTTTTGTGTTTAGCTTGCTAATGATTTTGATGCAATGGTGTTTTCTTTTTCTTTTTTCTTTGGCCCCCAATGTTGCCCCACATATTGTGCTAAACACAAGATGGTGGAGTAATTTTGAAAATATGTTACTTTTTGTATATAACTGGAAACTACTACTGATTATTTTTTAGGAGAGGTTTGAGAATTAGCCAAGAATGTCAGTAACATTTAATTGTTCTGCAATGTGTCTTTTGTACTTTTAGTAGCAATGTTCCTCACATTTATTTCCCCGTGGACAAAGCCACATAAGACTAACTTAAAATAGCCCTATGCAAGTGTGTTTGCTCACGTTGAGGAGGAAGGATCACGTGAGGCCAGGAATTTGAAACCAGCCTGAGCAACATGGTGAGGTTCCATGTCTACAAAAAATAGAAAAATTAGAGGGGCTTTATAGTGCATCGCCATAGTCACGGTTACTCGGGAGGCTGAGGCAGGAGGATCTCTTGAATTTAAGAGTTTGAGGTTGGAGTGAACTATGAGGACAGCCACTGCACTCTAGCCTGGGCAGCAACAGAGCAAGACCTTGTCAAAGAAAAAAAAAAAACCTGCGAAAATCTATCACCTTTTCTTAAGATTCTTTCTTCTTTATACAACCAACTCATTATGAATCCTCAATTCTTCCACTCAAAATAGAGAAGAAAGTGGTAGGTTGGTCACAAATTGGTGCATGGCTTTGGCTTTTTGGAAACAGCCATAGCATCATACATTAGCTCAAGAACAGAGTTCACAGATAAGTCATCTCTAACTTCTAGAGAATGTTGTAGAAAAAAATAGTTAATTTTTGTTTTTTTCACTAAAAAGAAATCTTCTCCTGTTAAGAAGTAATATAA
>NW_012137525.1:179169-180659 GCF_000956105.1 Propithecus coquereli | reverse complement strand
ATATAGAAAATTACTAAGAGGTATTTTAAAAAATAAATTACAATACAAATTAAAGACAATATTTCCAAGAATTTACCATGCTGGGAATGAGATTTGCAGTTTATTGTTTACAAAACTGTACATAAAAATAAACACATAAATAATTTTGCCAAATATTTGACAGTGCTTTTTCTCTACAAAATTATCTTGATGTGAAGAGCATTTAAGAACAATGTCACTTATTATTCTCTTCAAAAGCAACATTTACTCAGTTGAATTTTATGTATCTTGAAAAAGGCAATGTTTTAAGTGCAAAATCAACTACATAGAATGAAAAATGTATTCTAAGTATACAGCTACACATCTGATAAAATTTTATTACCAAGAGACTTACAAAAACCCACCACTTTGTAAAGTGTTACATTTTGTTAAAAACAACCATTAGTGATATTTAAACATCCTAGGAATTGCATTATAAAATATAAAAAATAGTACTGCCTGATGTATGAAACCATTTCATTTAATGATTTCAGTGTGACATGTTGTGAGAAATAAATTGCCTAAAGAAATTAGTTTATTAAAATAGCCTCTTTCTTCACAGTACCTAAAATACATTGTGTATCTTTAATTTCAAACATAATTGTGATTGTGTTATGCTTAAATGTACACGGGATATGTACCATAGTTGCATATGGCAACTGTGCTCCTCAAAATGGTTCTGATTTTCACTAAATTATGTTTCTTAGAATATGACTTTTCATTGCTGTGAGAAAAAGGATTGAGAAAAAAAATCATTCTTGTTAACAAGTTGTTCTTAAAATTCAAATTAGTGAATTCAATCTTCCTTCAAGTTTACTGTTTGTACCATTGTTATAATTTGATGTTTTATAACATTCAAGCTGAAAACAGCTTGATAAAAATATTTGGTCTATCCTGGCTAATAATGGGTCTTATGGTATGCACTAATCTATTTTTCCAAACTTTTCTTTGTGAATCCTTTTTCTAGCCTTTTCAAGGACAAATGTAGGTGTGCCAAAAAGCACTGAGCCACAGTACGTCCTTGATAAATTTCATAATTTCATTCTCTCTAAAGCGAGTAGAATTCAGACTGAATTTCTTGACATGAAGCAACACCACAACATGCTTTGAGTAATTTTTAGGTGTTATGTCAATTAGAAAGCTTAGGGTCACTGATTATATAGCTGGATGTTACTAATTACGAAACCTTCCAGTGGTAATTAAAAATCTATTATAATTAATGACAAAATGTTCAAAGGAGTCAGTTATCTCAGCAATTGGAGCATTTTACATAAATTACCACATTATACTTTCCATTACCAGTCTAAAAGAATGAAAAATCATCTTGTGGAAAGGTACTATGATTGCATTTACAAATGAAAAGTGTAATGGAGAAATAAAGCAAATATCTGAATAACTGAATGCCTTTGTTCTTAAACTGTGTTTGAAATATTCAGATATTTAGGACATCTTTCAAAATATATACACATTTA
>NW_012137525.1:177916-179119 GCF_000956105.1 Propithecus coquereli | reverse complement strand
AAAAATTGATTTGGTAAACAAAATTGATCCCCTTTAATAACAACCCCCCCAAAAAAAGACCTTTGGATCATATTTTTTGTAGACAAATTTTATAGTATATTCAGGGAAAAGATACTGATTTTTCTATGAAAAGAGAATAGAGGCCGGGTGTGGTGGCTGACACCTATAATCCTAGCACTTTGGGAGGCCGAGACAGGAGGGTTGCTTGAGGACAGAAGTTCAAAACCAGCCTTAGAAACATAGTGAGACTCCATCTGTACAAAAAAATAGGAAAATTAGCCAGGGATGGTGGTATGTGCCTATAATCCCAGCTATTCTGGAGGCTGAGGTAAGAGGATCTCCAGAGCCCAGGAGTTCGAGGTTGCAGTGAGCTATGATGATGGTGACAGGACAAGACCATGTGTCAAAAAAGAAAAGAGGAAGAAAAGAAAGAAAGAAAAAAGAAAAGAAAAGAAAAATAAGTAGTTATCCAACTCATTTTAATGATCCTTTATAATCTTGATCACAAAACCAGAGAAGATAACACAAAGAAAGGAAAATACCACAAGTTAAAATTATTAATAGTTAGATATAAAAATAACTTCCAATTTTTCATCCAGCAAGCAAGAAGCTTGAAAGTTATCCCTATGTGCTAACAATTAAAAAGCTAAACACACTGAAAACTCAAAAACTCCTCTTAGATCTGTAACAGAAGTATGATCATAGAGAAAACCACTGCCCCCAAAATGAGAGAGGCCAGCAGGTGAATACAGAGAATCACAATTTATCAGAGCAATAATCCATGCATGAGCAGAAACCTCTGTGGGAACTAGAGCCAGAATAGGGAAACCTCAACTATAATTGGTAAACTGCTGGAGGCTCGGTGTGGATAACCATGAATTACAAATACTGGGGAGACACAGTCATAGAGGACACCATTACATTTCCCAGTGAGTTTTACCTCTGGGAGCTATATCTTACAGTAAATATTAGAGAAAAATTTCATCATGCCTCTGATGGGGGAGAGGGAGAAGACCATTTTGAAATATGCTAGGACATTGTGTTCTTTTTAACAATGTCTGCCCTCAGGAGAAATTATTTATCTATAGCCTAACTTGCTGGGGATTTATCAGAGCCTCATAGACCCGAATAAAAGAAAATACCAACCCCAGCCCACTCTAGCCATCTTGTCCCACCTAACATGGGGGAAGTATGGACAGAGAA
>NW_012137525.1:173437-175286 GCF_000956105.1 Propithecus coquereli | reverse complement strand
ATTATTATCCAACTTAGCATCACTATAGTTTTGTATTTTATAATGTGAGAAGATCTCAGAATGAAATAAAAGATGACACTAAATATAAAGCACTTTAGCATTGGATGTTATTTTGAAATGCCTGAACAGATAACCACCAAACAAGAATTGTCACTACAAAATTAAGTGATTATCACTTTTTTTCCCAGATTGTACAGTTAAAGATGGTGTTAAGTAGCAGTAAATCCTACATGTTTGGCTATAGTACCTAATTAGCAAATAATTATGCCCTGGCATTTTGTCAAATTCACAAGAGTTCTATTGTTATGCATTTCAGATATGATGTATAGATTATTAAAAGATACTCTTTTTGCTCTTTGCTTTCAAACAGGCCTTGGAATTGTTGCTATGAAAATATATATTTGGTATATACAGGATAAAGTCTATTGCACATCTAATTAGGTTAAAAAATGTTTGGCCAAGAAAATAGTACTGAAAATTACCCAGGCAATTTGGCTCTAAAAGAGAAATTAAGAAGAAGAAGTCAAACAAATGGGACTCAAATGGTCAGCTGAGATAGACAAAACTAATTTTTGGACTATGAGCTATTCAATACAGTTTAATATACATTGGAATGCTGGAAATTAATTGGCTAACTAAAGCAAACTAGAGCTGAGGGTAGAAAGGACCACCGATTTGATAATTGAAACACCTTGTGTTTTGGCAAGTACATGAAACTTTATTTTCTTTCAGACTTTCTCCAAGACAAAAATGAAAACCAATTAATGAATTGGGGGACAAAATGTAGAAATTATTTTATAGAAATGTCTCAATTTAATGTTTTTGGCTTTAATGAGATTTCTGTTTACTGCTATATGATAGCTTGATTTTTTTTTTTTTTTGACAGATCGACTATACAACTTTATTTTTCTGGAGGCAAGAAAGATAAATTAACCAACACAAAATATATAATTGACTTTTGTTTTTCTTCCTTCTTAATATATTTTACCCATCAAGCCCAAGATGAAGATGAAAGGACTGTTTTTGTTGAAAACTAATGTAAGTGTGCCCGGATTACTTCCAGGATTATCCGATCTACCGAAGATCCTAATGAGGACATTGAGGAAAGAAACACCTGAATTATGTATGTGGCATTCCATATATCCTTTTGTCCTGTTGTAAGCAGAGATACTTTCCGATATTAAGCATTGTTTGAGTGTAACACCTCTCTTTCCTCCCCCTTCTGATGTGTAGCATTTCACATGAGGTTCAGTCTTGTTAATGAGTTTAAGGCAATTTTGTAGAAGTTGGGGGCAGGAAGAAAGGATTCTAGGCAATCTAAAACCAGTTGGCTAGATAAAATTATAACTAAAGGCTCTAATATAGTCATCAACATGCCCGGTTTATATGGAGTTATTTCAATCTGAATCAGAACTTTTAGTTGTTCTTGATCAGTTTAAACTGAAACTGCAGATAACATTAAAAGCCTTATTTTGTACGATATATGGACTATTGAGTATTTTATACTACTCAAATGTCTGTATAAAGATTGAGCAGATTGATCAAATTGACTAATTTTATTTCATCTTCACTTGTTGGTTGGACTTCAGATATTCATTTCATTTCACATCCAGTCCAGAGTTACATGCTAGGGAACTCTCATTCAATAGCAAGAGTGCTAATGCTGTTTGAGAACTGAGATTCCTATTGGATCCCATAAATAATAATTTTTCCTTTTGAACCACTCCTACCTTAATAGTTGTTCCCCAATCAAATACCTCTTATAGAAAGAGAACATATTATTATTATTCAATAATAATAAACACACTTGATTTGGATACAATGGCTTGTGCTTATAGTCTTAGCTACT
>NW_012137525.1:159770-161962 GCF_000956105.1 Propithecus coquereli | reverse complement strand
AAAATAAAATAAAATAAAATAAAATAAAATAAAATAAAATATAGAGCTCATCTGTACACAAGTAGAGGTGTGATTATTCATTCCCCTCTTCTTTACCACTGGATTGTCAGTGAAATAATCTTAGGATGTTGACTTTATACACCAGTAAAATTCCCTTCCTTAAATTTAGATCTTGATATAAGAATACTAACTTTATTCTTGCCAAATATGTAATCAGAAAAACAATAATACTTTTTGAGATGAATATAATTTTATGATAATAAGCATTTAAAACCAAAAATGAAGGAAATGGTATAATTCTAGAGTCTCTTACATGAAATGTGTTTCATTTTCAAATGACTGACTATATTGTTCTTGTTTCATTTCACTATAGACAGTGAAAACTTTGTCATGGCTACCTTTTGCAAACCAGCCTTCTTTGGAAGATAGGAATGAACACTCTGAATTTTTTAAATCTCCGTAAGTGTGTTTAGAGTTAAATTTTTGTGTGCCCATAAAAAATGCAGCAAATACTACATAGAGAAACAAAAAATTAAAACAAATCTGTACTCCTAACTCTGGAAGGAGATAATTGGCCAAAATATCGATGGAGACTGGTTTCTGGAGGAGGAAACCAAGATAAAGAGAGTTATGCCGAAGGGATGGATGATGGCGCATAGGAAACTGTTGTTAACAGGTGCAAAACAGAATGGATCACTCACTTGTTAGAACAGAAAATTTATGAGAAGTAGAAAGGAGCCCGGAGCAATAACTTATATAAATGTTCTATTCCCTAATTCTGCTTTATTTTTCTTCATTATATTTATTATTCTCCACATTCCATCATACCTCATTTTACTCCACAAATATTTATTGGGGCTTCCTTAATCCTTGGCTCTGTTCTGGGACCTAGGATAAAATGGGAGAACAGTGAAAAAAAAAATATCAATCCTCATGAAGCTTCCATTCTAGTTTCTGTGTTTATCGTCCCAACATAACAAAAGGAGCTCTGTGGAAGCAGAGGTCTTGTTTCTATTGCAACCTGTTGTATATAATAACTACACTTGCAACCCAACCATTGCATAGTAGGTGTTGGATAATTTTGTTGAACAAACAAATGGGGGAACTTGGGTATGTGGAGCAGAACAGCGGTGCTGGATCCTCAAGTATATTGCGAGTAGACGGCTTCTACCCCAGAGGACCAGGAGGCAATAAGCCTATAAAAATGATACCAAACATAATGACAGGAATTCCAGCCATCTGCGTCCATTCCCTTTTGTGTTAAAAGAAAGGATTTTTACATAGGGCTATAACTTTTGGTAAAGAAAACTAGTTACAAAGAGCTATTGATATCTTCTATTCTAGCTGTCCATTCAGACTAATGTCCGCAGGAAAAAAATCTGTTAAAAAATGAACATGTTTATCTTGTCAGTAGGACTATGGGACTTAATTTACATCCCAAACCACACAGTTCACTGCAAATAGCTTTTTTCAGAAAGGTCCGGGCCTAAGTTTTCTCACAAACTGAATCAGCTCTTTTGGAAATAATCGTCCTCCTTTACCTTGGCAAGGGTGACATTGATAAAGAGAACAAGAATGATAAATCTATAAACCCTAGTCTTTATGTGTAGGGAAAAAAGTGCTACAGAGAAAAGAATCACTATTATAAAATGGACAGAGATGAAAGGTGGCAAAATGATTTAAGTAAAAATTAATGGCGAAGACTTTAGAGGCAGTTTAAAAATTCAGTTAACACAACTGTTCAAAGATTGAGAAGGGAGGAGGCAGGGAACTGAAGGGTACCGATGACTGATTACATGCCTGACACTGCACTAGCCACTCCATGTGCAGAAACACATTTCAGAGTCATTGAGGTGAAAATAATTACCCTTTCAATATAGCAATTAAAAAAATGTGGTACAGATCTTAAAATAATTTGTCTAAGGCCACATGTCTAATAAGCAGTAGAGGCAGAATTGAAATCTTATACAGTCAAATGACTGCTACAGCCCCACCTTCCATATCACATCTCTAGGTCATAGTGGTTTATTAACACTAAATAAAAGGTTTGCAAAGTTGTTGGTAGTATTTTAAAGACTTATATCTATAACTCTGAATATATTATCTTTGATTCTAATTTAGTAAGTCTAGAATCACTTGAAAGCTACATGTGCAAAATATAGGCAAGCTACCCCCAAATATTAAAGCTTTTG
>NW_012137525.1:158970-159720 GCF_000956105.1 Propithecus coquereli | reverse complement strand
AAGAACAGTTATATGAAACAGATGTAAACAGACAAGAAAGACTTTATTCAAGACTATTGCAACAGGGAAGAGAGATTAAACTCAACTCCCTTGAAACAAAAGGCAGGAGAGTTTCAATCACTGAGGTGAGCAGGTGGAAAAGTACTTGAGGACACTGGAGGAACGTTGGCACTCTGTGTTTGCTGATTGGCACTTGAAGGAGTTAGGCTCCTACCCTTCCATGGAGACTGGAGTATATGGGCCTTATCTTTCTTAATGATTTCATTTCAGAGGGATTCCTACCAGGTCTTTGAAAAAGACATTCCTAGGTTGTCTGGCAAGTACATTAACATCTCAAAGGGGCAGGGAAACAATAGATAGTTGCTAATTGTCTAAAGTAAGTTCTCTACAAATAGGGAGATCAGGGTGCTATAGTCAGCAAGAAATCTGTCTAAAATTTAGTCAAACTGAGGGGAAGGTTAAGGCCTTCTTGGTCAGCTCTGAATATTTCATAACTTTTTCTAACTTAATACATGAGTTTCTCTCTAACGATAAGAGATAGTAAACTTCTTGCCTCCGTGTGAACAGGCAACCTTCCAGCTTTATACATAAACTCTAAGTTTTTGACAATTATATAAGTGTATGGCATTTCTTAAATAAGAAAGTCATCAACCTAATAAGTGCTATTTTAAAATGAATAATTAGGCAAAAATTAACCAAAAAATGTATGCACACCCAGATAGAAAGTTCCCCCTGCCGTTTTCCATTTTT
>NW_012137525.1:152651-154185 GCF_000956105.1 Propithecus coquereli | reverse complement strand
TGATATCAATATGAATTATGGAAAGTATAAATATTATATGTTTTTCCTCAATTAGCTTTAAACAAACAAACAACATCTCCAACCAAAATACGAAGTCTTGACCACTGTCTGCTATTTAAATCTGATTTATATATGCCTAGAAGCTTTATTTATAACTATACTTTAGTGTTATATAAGATTTCATGTTTTCATTAAATTTCAGTGCAAACACTTTAAAATAATATTGTGCTACTTTGATTTTATTTCAATATGTGTTCTGCTTTGTTAGAAGAAAAAGTTTCAAAGGACTGCAAATTATCAGGCTTAACATAAATTAAGAAGCACTGGCACCTTCACTGATCTTCAAACCAAAAGCTGCCCATAAAGTGGTGCTGCTGAGATTGGATTGCTCCTGCATGCTCCCTCAGTGATTTTTATATTTTAATAAGACTGTTCATTATAGTTAGCTTCTCATGTTGGAGCCATTAGATATTTATGGGAAATAGCATATCATTATCTTAGTTGCATTCTGAGCCATTGGGATGCTTTTAAGTTAGGGTGATTTTTCCCTGTCTTAATTTTACACACACTTCTTCCTATGTGCCTGTTCAGCTTATTTCTGTCTTCAGGTTCTTTGATCCTATTTTTCAACTTTATTGTGTTAAAGTGGCTGATGAACAGTGTGGCTCACTGCTAGACGGGAGTAGCCTCAAAGTCCGTTAATTCAAAAATTTACTGTCTTGAGAGAGGGGTTGACATCCTAAGTCCCCTCCCTCCCTCTCTCTCTATCTCTCTCTCTCTCATTTAAGTTTCCATTAGGGAACATTCACTCACGTCTCCATATTTCTTCAGATTTAACATTAGGGACCTAAACATGGAAACAGTGATTTTGACAGTGCATGACCGTAAGAACCTAGAATAGTAAGAGAAATGCTTACAGCAGGTAAAACCGAAGACAAACCCAACATAAGCTCTACAATTATTAGTGAGCAATCAAATCAAATGTAGACCTAGTACAATTGAGCAATTTTCAATGTTGAAATTTGAACCTATGTAAGGTTCAAAATTATATATCTGCCTAATTTGTCATTCTCATGTAATAAAGCATGTATGAGGTTTAAATGGGTTTTAGCAAAGCTATACAGCTGTCCTGTTAACTGATGGGGGTGGGAGGAGGGCAGGCAGGGAGAGAGGGATTGACTAAGAAGCAAATTGCTCTTCTGCTTTATTCATTATTTATTATCCACAAAGATCCATTATCTGAATTGCTTTTAATCTTTTTTTTTTCCTGTCCCATCTGGTCTGATCATCAGATCCACAGGATCCAGAAATATTTCAGACCCCATACATATTATTTTATCCCCTGTCCCATCTTTACATTTAGTGTAAATGGTAGCCTAGAATTGTTAATTCAGTAAAGTAACATTTATTGTGCATATGCTATGTTCAAGTATTGAGTACTTGAAAGTCAAAAATAAAATATAGCTCTCTGGGAGGCCGAGACAGGTGGATTGTTTGAGCTCAGGAGTTCAAAACCAGCCTGAGCAAGAGCGAG
>NW_012137525.1:148852-152601 GCF_000956105.1 Propithecus coquereli | reverse complement strand
GTAAGGAAAGTTTTCCAACACTTTGTGTATTAAAAATCAAAAAGAAAGTCAAATATACATTATTGCTTATAAGGAAACAGAATTATCTTGGCCATCAAAATATACAGATTTTATTTTAAGGAATTTTCCAAACTAAAGATTTTAAATTGGTATTTTAACTACCTTTAGTCTATTGAACTAGGAGGTAACAGCCAAGTTTAGTGACTCTGCTATGATTAATTATTGTCCTCCATCACAGAAAAAGAGAGCATCATAACAATGCTTTAGATGGTCCCTTTTAAAGGAAGGTTTATCCAGTTAAAAACACATATGAGATGACCAACCAACACCAGACTGGAATTATTAAAGACTTACCTACTGAACTTGACCCCACCTTCCTCACTGTATCTTATAACTAAAGGAGTTTAAAGATTTTTCAAATTAATTGTACTTATTAATACGATTCAGAAATTTTCTTACCTAAAATAACTAAGATGGACTAGAGTGGCAGTCCTTTCTCAAGCATGCCTTTCTCAAGCATTTTTATACAAGACAAAGGATATATAAAATTATTTTCTCAAAATTAAATCTGGTAAATCTAGAGACTAGGAACATAGTTAAAACAAGTGATTTCCTAACTGTGCTGAGTATCAGAATCATCTGAGGAACTTCAAAAAATTTCCAGTACTAAGGTTACACTCAATACCAATCAAATCAGAATGTCTGGGTGCGGAAGTGAGTCATCAGTATTTTTTAAATATCTGTATGTGGATTAAATATGGGGTCATGCACAGGAACTACTGCGTTAAAAGGCACCTTGCTTGCCATGAGAATAAATAGTCAAACTTCTAAACATCTAATGATAAAATAGCCTGTATTTGAATGTTGTGACACCCACATTCTCTGAAGCATTAAAGTATAGACTGAGTGACTAATGAACATGGATGTTACTAAAGGTTTTGATGAAATAAATGAGATGGATTGAAAGTTCACTTTAATTCATTTCATTTTGTCAATTTTTAGGATTATCAACAGTGCCTAAAAACTGCTGCATTTTGACTTTGCAACACTCTATCCAGAGTCTTCTCCAATCCGTTTTCCTTTTACATATAAAATCAATTAGTAATTGCATAGTGAATCGGATCATTCTGTTGTGATTTTTGTCTTATTACATAAACCTCTCTTTAATAATACAGTGAATCTGATGCCAGGATTGACAAGTTACAAAACTTGAGAAGAATTTAAAAATAATCAACCTGATTAATTCATCATGTTTCAAGAGAGTAGACTATATAAAGACCTAGTTTTCAGAACTTTGCATTTCAAAATTATTACTCACAAAAATAGAATCAAAATAATCTGATTGGAATATCAGGGAAAGCATTAATAAAAAGTATAGTCGAAAATCAAAGGTAGAGCCTAAGTCTGCGCACTTTCTCTAGGAATTGTGAGACTTGATTAGCTGATATATCTTAACTCCCCAAACTTAAGATGTCTCTCGACATATTGAAATCCATTTTTAAACCCCATATAAACAGCACCGTATGGTGTTTGAGGATTGTGTTGATGTTTTGCATCACTGTGTTTATCAGCCTAGGTTAACTGCTAATATTAAACTCTCACCGGTTTACCAAAATATGGCTTATTTACGGGGGCCTATCAGGTGTGGGTGATGGGGGAGAGTAAGGCTATGTTGCTCCACTCTTGTCATTTAGAGCTGCTTCTTTCATCCTGTGGCTTCTCCATCTGCTAGGGGATTGCTGTCATCCGCTGGCTCCTCTGCTCCCAGCTTGGAGGTAAAGGAACAGTGGATGTGCGCAGGATGATAGAGAAACGTTACCTGCAGCCATTTCTGATGTGTCCAATTGCCTGGAACTTTAATCTTGGAATTCCCAGCCTTCAGAATGATAAGGAATAAAATTCTTTTTAAGTCATCCGGTCTGTGGTAATTCGTTATAGCAGCCTGAGCAGACTAAGGCAGTCACGAATCCCTCTACCCTGCTTCCTATTGGTCAGAACTCACTTTAAAAAGATGAGGAAAGAAAAGAAGTGAAATGTGGATTTCTGTCCTCCTGCTTAACAAATATCTTTTTGTGGGGAAAAAACAACAACAACAGAACCCACAAATATCTTTTTGTTCCATTTATTCTATCTATAAAATACCCAAAGCCTCTCTCCAAAAGGCAACACGAAATCCAAGATCTCTAAGCAATATACCATATTGTCCATTGTTCTCTTTCCTTCTTGGCTCTTCCCTGGGGGGTTTGTCCTTGTGTCTTTAACTCCATGTGTATTGCTTTAGTGGGTATTTTGATTCTGAATAACTTTTGGTGCCTAGTTCCCATTGTTTTGAGAACCCAAAAGTTGTATTAAAGATTGAACCACAAAAGGCAATAAAATTCCACAAAGTGTTAGTAAGCTCCTAAACTATGTAGTCCCCATATGACCTGAGAGTAACCATATTCAAAATACTCTTTTAGAAATAGTTATGTCTCTGCTTTCTCACCTCCAGGTCCCTCTTTCTCAACTTACTGGCACACCTAGTGACGATCTAAAATCATTAGATATGCTAGCCAAACCCTTAATCTAAACCTGTGCCAGGTCTGAGTTACTTTGTTTAATTAAGCAGGAAATTTTACTGGGTTTTTGTAACTCAAAGTCTTTTTAAATTCCTTTTTAAAAAGTCTGTTCTAGGTCTATACAAGTGGACTTTCCATCGTAAAAACCCCAAATTTCTGAATTTTTTCTATTGTCTTTCATTTAATGTTGTCAATTGACTTATTCTTCTCCAAATTCATCTTTTTCAGGTATTACATTGCCAAGCATAGTCAATAACCATAGCCAACAGGCACTGAGAGGTAGATCCCAATAGACACATGGTCTCCCTTCTACCGTTTTACCAAATGTTTGATACTGGATAATACAGATATATATTAATAGTTGTCCACCCTCTGATAACTATTCTTTTACCACCCACCTCCAGCCTGATAAGCTAGTAGTAGCACGTTGGAAGTTTCAGTTGCAAAAGCAGCCTACTTCAAACCATTAATATCTTTATTAGATAAATTAAGTCACACTAACTGTTGAATTAAGCAAACCTCAGAATGTTGGGAGCTTGTTTCTTTCTCACTCACATCAATGGGTATTGATGGTGGTAGGAGGGGATGGGAAGTCAGGCCTCTCTGCTCCATGTGGTCAGTCAGGCACCCAGACCCCTTCTATATTGTGACAGTGGTATCACTGCAGCTCACCATCCTCCACTGGAGGCAAGGGAAGAGAGAGAGAGAGGATGGGAAGAGGGGAACATCATTTTTGCCCACATTTACTTGTCTAGAACTCAGTCACAAGGCTTCACCTAATTTCAAAAGGGTTGCAATATGATGTCCATTCGTGTTTCCTAGAAGAAGAAATGAAACAGAAATATTGCTCAGTTTTAGCATTGTCTCTTTCAGTTATCATCTATTTCAAATGATTGTTTCATCTAAAGATAAAATAATATACAAATAGGCCTATTTGCTTTAATTTACTCACTAAAGTAACTACACATACACTATATTTTTATTGGTATTGGTATGAACATAGATTTAAAAAAAATACAGATACAATACAGGATAAAATAGATAGTAGATAAGATACAGGATGACCAGTTAAAATCTGAATTTCAGATAAACAACAGAGAATTTTTAGTATAATTTATTATCTCCAAAATTGCATGGGCCAAACTTATATGAAAAAAACAATCACTGCTTATTTGAAATTTAAATTTTACT
>NW_012137525.1:135195-137098 GCF_000956105.1 Propithecus coquereli | reverse complement strand
GTAAATAACATGTGCAGTATTAACAACAGACAAGTATATATGTTCTAAAAAATTCATGTTATGATAGTTGGTCTATCAAGTGCCTGCAGTTTTCTTTGCAGTTTACTATCCAAAATGAACTTTATTTATGAAACAGATCATTATGAAACAACTCATTGTAAATAACATGTGCAGTATTAACAACAGACAAGAACAAATTTTAGGATCCTGACAAGAGTATAATAAAGAAATATTAATAATCTAAACATTTTCTAAATTTGGGCACACTGTGATTTATACCCTCTAAGGTAATTTCCATCATTGACAAAGAACAGAAGATTTATAGAAAACCTTGGAAGCAGATGCAGGTGCCGTACACTGGCGCTCAACCCCACTGTCAAATTTTAAAGGGTCATACGTTGATGTGTTTGCTGATGTCCTGCCTCCATTAAAGTTAGCAGAAATAACGTTTAAAACTCCAAGTAATATTTGAATCTTTGTGTCTTTTTATGTTGTCATGCTCAATTTTGCTTGATCCTGCAAAATTTTCAGGTATCTCTTTTGCTTTTCCAATTCACCTAAACATAATTAGTTTTCCACATCTATTTTGGCACATGATTCAGTGAGCACACATCCCAAGGCTGTATCACAAATCTCACATAAACCAGTGATTACAGTATCTCTGAAACATTTTGCCTATGTGGCATTTATCTTTCATGTATTCTATTTCTTATTTAACCAATGGAAGCAGCTTGTCAAACACAAGCGATCCTGTTTCTGAGGATCTTTGCCCTTTTAAATAGCATCTCTAAACTCCTTTCCAAGCTAGTCACACACAGTAAATGTGTCTTTTCACAATGTGTTTGTATCTCATAAGAGGCTTTTTAAAACTATGGACGTACTCATTAGTATGGGAGCTAGAATTTGCTTTTCTAAAAAATAACTGTGAGAGTTCCACATAGATACTTCTGATAACAGAGACACAGCAGATATGTTTAGTTTGAGTTTCAGAAATCATGGCGAGGCAAGACTTTTCTGCTTAATCTGTCCATACCTCAGTTTTCTCATCTATAAAATGGGAATATAAAAATATGCATTATGTGACAAAGCTCAGTATTAAGTATGATAATGCAGCTAAACAAGTTAGTACAGTACCTGATACAAAGACAGTGCTTAATAAGTGGTCCTTGCCATAGTTATCATCCTAATAACACGGACAATGTGACGCAGATTAATGTTTTATATTATAAACCTTAAGAGATTAGGAACTGCTTTGCTACTTGAATATAGAATTTCTATAAAATAAGATCTTAATGAATATGAATTCTATATATTTTTCAGTGTTGATTAATCAACAAATATTTTATTGAACTCCTGTAGTGCTCCAGGCACCGTGTCAAGCAAAAATCCTGAGGAAAAATCCACCCTGATGAAAGTTATAGTGGAAGAGACAAACAATAGCATACAAATAACTGTGAGCTATATATAAACAATAGCTAATATATGTTAAATATTGACTATGAATGAAGAGCTATGCTAAGCATTTCAAGTGTGTTACCATATTAATGTTAATATGGTCAAATCTGAGCAAACGGAGTTCACCCATTAATACTTCATTTAAAGTTGTCACGCTTAAAATGTAACAAGCTTTTTTGCTTTCAGAACTCTGTAACAAGACTGTCTGCTAGACAAATGCCATTTTTTTTCGTTTTAGTTTGGCAATCACTAGAAATTATTATCTGTACATGATATAAATATATTAGTACTATGTGGTAAGTGCCTAAACTTTCCTATGACTTCATAATCTATGTCTTTTGTATTACAAGCACCACAGATCATGGATCAAACACCCCCATTATTCACTACTACCCATCTGAACCAAATAACCTTCCTTTCTTTCCTTGCATAGTTTTTGTGGGAAACT
>NW_012137525.1:134046-135145 GCF_000956105.1 Propithecus coquereli | reverse complement strand
ACTATAGTACTTGAAAAATTCTGAAATACCACCATGAAAGGGGTGAAATACAGTTGGAGTGATTAAGATTATCACTCAGAGAAAATTCCCTGGCTGGCAAGTTGTTAAAACATTGAACTAAAAGTTCCAGGATGGATATAGAGCCCCCATTCTGGAGGACTTTTAACACACATCAGTTTGTGAGGGATGATTTTTGATGTTTCGCTTCACTGAATTATCTTTAACTTTGCCTTGTGCGTGTACTTCTATATTTAAATAACTATCAGAGATTTTTATTCAGTGCTTTTAATATTTCTATCTATCCTCAAAGCCATTACACTAGGTCTAATACAGTGATAAACTGGTTAATTTTCCCTCTAGTCTCTGGTACAAGAGTCTCTCCACCTGCAGCTTTCCTCCCATTCTTTCAAATAGCATAATCATAAGGTGATTGCTCTGAATTCCGATTTTATCAAGTCACTCGACTGCTTCAAAAACCAATGGCTTCTCTTATACAGCCTATAGATATATTGGTGAAGGAATTGTGTGAGAACAGAAAATAAAGAGATGACGTTTAATGCTTAAATAACTGGGAGACCGCTGAGTTAAGCAAAGCTAAAGAGGAAGAGAAATTTTACTCTACGGATTCTCAGAACCTTTAAAAGGACAAAGTATAGAGTTATCCCATTTGTTGTGGCTAAGGGAGATTCCTTCCGGAGCACCCGCTGTATCTCCTAGAAGCAATGATGTTTCATGGGGCACTTTGGAAAATGTTGGTTTATAAGATTTTATTATCTAGAATTTAAAGCCTTATTTTTCTAGTCATAACCAACCAGTCTCCTTTAATCCAGTCTGTTATTTACCATCTTGTCCTCTGACTACACTTTGTAATGTCTCACCTCCTTATCTTGCATATTTAATTTGATCTGCCTGGAATGCTCCTTCATTATCTGTTCTACCTATCTTTAAATTATCACTTTAATTCATTCTTCTTTAAATAATCTTTCCCAACCGGTTCAGTGATGTCATTCTCCATCTTAATCACTGCAAACACTACGCAAAATTACCTGATAGTTATTTTATTTACATGTTTACATCTGAGTATTAGGTTAATTGCCTT
>NW_012137525.1:119962-131339 GCF_000956105.1 Propithecus coquereli | reverse complement strand
TTTTTTTTAAGGGAGTGGTAGTAAATAGCTAAACTTAAAACATATTAATGTAGAACAAGTTTATACATCAGCTGAGCAGACTGAGGTCTTATTTTATTAGCATTTTTTAAAAAGTAAATGTAAGGACTAAAGAACATAATTTTAACCATTAAGTATTCATTCTTTTAGTTTAAGTATTATATCCTCCCCAAGACTTATTTTTAATAATTCTGGAAGGAATGATAATGTCCCTAACATTTTAGGAGACATTATTGTCAATGTATTCTGAAAAAATAAACAGAAGCATAGAGTCTCTAAGATCAAGAAGAAGAGAGGGAACAGAACTAAGAGAAGAAAGAAAAGAAAAAAGATTGGAGGCCTTGTCCATAATAGTTCTTAGAACTCGTTATTTTCCTAAAATTTGGATACATACACACACATGCACACACATACTTACACATGTAAAGTTCAATGTGTTCAAATCCACTAGTGTCATTATGTTTTTATGCCTGTGTTGTCCCAAATTTGGCCATTGTAAGTTCCTTGAGCCAGTTCTGGTATGATTTTGAACTAGCTTTATTACTATTTGAGCATTTTTTATTTTATGAAACAACGATATGTTCTATGCTCACCTTCTGCTTTCCAGGACTCAGATTTTGAATCAGTCATTTCTTAAGATGCCCTGTTCTTTTCACTGGAGATTGCCATTGAGAAAAAGAATATTTGCATGTTAAGTATGTTCATTACTAATAGGGTATCATTGCTTCTGATCCCTTTCATTGGGGGAAACTAAGAAATAGATACATATATACATATATACATGCATAAGTAATAGATATAAGTAGACGTAGATGTAGATGTGCAATGATTTCATATTGATACTTGCACGTCAATAACAATGCCATGAGATTCTTTCTCACTTTCTTCATCCCATATCTTTATCTCTCTTCTCACTGAGTTGAAACTCTGGCATCTATCAGCATCAATACATTTACATTTATGCAACAATACACACAAAATTTTGACACTCATTTTCATTAATAAAAAAAATCCTAAGATTTTGTTGTAGTTCTTTTTCTGTCTATCCTCTATCTCAATTAAGAGTGTAGAGAAAGAACACTATGCTAAAAAGTTACTTGAGGTAATAATTACTGGATGATTATTTTATCAAATTGATGAACAGTTCATTTGTTTCCATTTGTGTTGAATTACATTTTTTGATTTCATTGATTTATTAATGATATGGTTCAAAAACCAAATTGTATTAAAAGATATACTCAGAAAAGCCTTGTTCGTATTTCTAATCCTTTCTTCTAGTTCCCACCAATTCCTTACAAGTCAGCATTTTAATTTTTAATTAGTTTATTTATCCTATCTTCTACACTAAATTTTAAAAAACACATACATTCTTAATTTTCCTTATTTCTTACACAAAATATAATATGCATTTTTTTTCACCTAAGCATAGTGACAAAGCAACAGATCACAAATACCGAGATCAGAACCACATAAGAGATTTAAAAAATGAAGTACTCACGGGGGGTGAATTAATATTAATAATAGAAGTCTTTCCATAGGAGAAACTATATTGGAGGTAAGAAAATTTAATGGCTTTTATCACAGGGAATAAACATAAACACAGTAAGAATGACAAAGAAGGGCAAAGCAATTTGACTCTAACATGTTTTGTAATCCCTGAATCCCCAACCCACTGCCCAGGTCTCTCTCCTTCTCCCTTCTAATTCTGTTCTCCTTTCAAATCCTGTGTAATGGGCCGGGCATGGTGGCTCATGCCAGTAATCCTGGCACTCTGGGAGGCTGAGGTGGGCGGATCGTTTGAGCTCAGGAGTTTGAGACCAGTCTGAGCAAGAGCGAGACCCCATATCTATTTTAAAAAAATAATAATAAAATAAAGAAGAAAAACAAATCCTGTGTAATGAACAAGGCCCAGCTGGAATAAGATCAATGGGCTCAAGCTTCTCTTTTGGTTAAAACATCTTCCCCCTCTTCTATTCACAAATTATATGCTCCCATCAATGTGTCACCTGTGCCTTTCAGCATTTGCATATTACCTCTATGTTTTCGAGAAACTTGACAATCACATTGAATAGATTTACCTCCCAGCTCTTAGCGATATTAACCTCATCTTACAGTTGGGTAGCAGTCACTGAGCGGGTAAGTGACTTGCCTGTTCCTGGTGTGCGAGTCTCCAGTGTGTTGTTGGGCTCAGTGACCCCGTCTTTGCATCTGGTCCTTATTTATGGCATCATCCCTGAGAGATGGGCAATAGTCACATGAACCATCAAAATATAGTTACAGTGCATAATAAACTGAACTTTCACTAGTCACTCTCTGAATCTTAACATTCGTTCCTGTTGTTTTCTCCTTTTGGCTCTTATGTAAGAAAACCATCGTTGGTAATCTAAGTAAAGTGAAAAATGGTAGTAAAATGTTAAATCTAAGGAAGATATGCCTTATTCTCTTCTGGGATTGTCAGTAAGAGTGAACATTTGAAATATCTACCATGCTTTAGAAAAATTTGAGCGGGCTTTGTAAGTAAATTATTGAGAACACAGAAATTCAGCATTTACTCTAAGCCTCATTATGTCCAATGCATAAGCCAAGTAATATCCCAGACTGGAGAAATTGGACTTTGTTTTTGAAGTGTCATGCATTGTTTTCAAATCTGAGTGAAATCAGAATTAAACTGAAAGTGGCAACATTTATTTAATTTTGCTTATTTCTTTTTAACCTAGTCCTGTATGTACTCTTTGGTCTGTTACATATTCATATTCTCAGGCATTCTAGATATTTCGGTCCTTAGTCTTGGAAAGAGAAAACAGCATAGTGAAAACAAGCTCATTTGATTGCATGAGTCCTCTTTTGTGACTGACTTAATGACTTCCATTCCTAGAAGTGCCTAATGAATTATGAAGGTGTTTCTCTTGAGCACAATAAACAACATATTTTACTAAGGGAGACCTTATGTTCTATCCACACCCTAGACATCAATTAAATCTCTGTGAGCCTGGCTGGAAGTGGCTGCCGGAATCATGAAAGGTAAGATATGAAGTGGCAACATGAAGGGAGATTTTACTCTTTTCTCTTCTTTGAAGGCAGCATCCATCATATTCTTTATTTTATTGGCTTCAATAATGCTGATGCTTTGCTAACCCAGGGTTTAAGAATGCTTTTCTGCTCACCACCATTATATAAACCCAGAAGCTACGTTCTGCTCTGTGAACAATGAGGCCTTTGTTTGCCAAAGCAGCATAGCCCAGCACTTCAGAGCTTTTTAACCTTTTTCATATTGGTGACTACATTTGCAATTCACGGCAGTGGGATTACGGAGACTTTCTCTAAATCCCTGGTAGGAAAAAAAGAACCTCTTAATTTTTCCTGAGCTAGGATGACAAACCAATTTTTCCTTCCTCATTTGCGGGTTTAAAAAATGAGCCTCATGACTGGGCATTATCCTGAAAATCTCTGTGCATTACTAAACCTAATTTAAGAATCAGAGGTCTGTGCCAGTTAGAAAGAGCTGCTGCAGGCAGGCACATTCATTCAGAAACTACAAGCAGAGGATGCTTCTATTGGAGGAGAGGAAGAAACAAAATTTAAAAATGACTTTTACTAGGAATAATTGTCTCAGAAATTCTACAGAACATAGATGCATACACAACAGATGTAGAGACACAGTAATGAAAGATTTCAGTGTTCAGGGCAGATTCAGGTTTTGTGGGGGCAGAAATTTACACTTGTTTAGGAGGTTCCCTTAGAGAAAAGAAAAAAGTACAGATTTACAAAGAGGAAACGAGCTATGAAAGTAAACACTTTTTTTATTTGAGAAAATAAATCACAACAAATTAAAATGTAAATAAGCTGTCTATATCACACACATTATGACATTCAGAAATATATGGTATCAATATTACTAATTAACTGCCTGACATACATGTATTTTTTGGCTACATGCCTTTCGTCGTATGTAGCAATTTTTAAACAAGTTCTAAGGAGAGAATAGAAACTTAATTCAGTCCAGTATGGATGATAGGGAAAAAAAGTTGTTAATAGTTTAGAAAAGTTTATTTCAGCTTCCCAACTCTTTATTGGTAATGCCACAACTATGAATTGCTATGCAGTTACTAGTTTCAGCAATGATTCTTGCCCTAAGGAAAACTGTTGGAGACTTCCATAATTTTGATTTAGTGGACATGGTTCCCAATGGCTCCTACAGAGGAGCTTGTTTATATTGGCCATGCCCTCCTGCTTCACTCCTCATGCCAATCCCATTCTTACCTTCACTGAGTTGATCCTCACAGGCCAATTCACACAGGACCTTGGGCCTGTTTTTGTCATTCTCCTTAGGATCAAAGTTGCTTGATTCCAACTTTGTCCCTTGAGGACCCATGGGGACAGATGATTGTTAGGGACTGGATAGATGTGAAGGTACTAGTGGGATGCCTCGAGCTCATCACTAGGATACTCTAATGTGGGAGAGTGTGCTGTATCTCTGGCACAGAGCTTAGGCTTTCGCTCTTCTCCCTGTTCCCATGTCGTGGAGTGGAACACACTGGCATCAGAAAAGGCCTGTCCAAGTGAGAGCCCTGAAGCTTAAGCTTCATTAGCTTGACAGCAAATTCCCCAGCAGTAAAATTCCTGGTAACAATGTGCAATTTTAAGTGCTTGATAAAGTATTAAAACCTTTACTTCTTTTAACCCATAGCATATTAAAGATTATGCTACTGGGACTCATACTTCTCACTGTTTGGTGGCTATTCCAATACAACACCGAACATGTTCTTTATTTTGATATAATGAACATTTGCTGGATAAGTTCTTCCTGAGAGTTATCCTTATAGCTAGTGTTGTAATTATCAATGATATCAGCAATGTGAACTATGAATCAAAAGTGATTTCCCAAGGAACTGGTAGGTTTCTGATCTGGGACTAAAATTGCTCATAGTAACAGAGAGAATGAAATAGTTTATCAATAATAAAGTAGAAAATAAATTACAGGGTACACCAAGAGTCAAGTTAGCAAGAAATATGATTTCCCTGAGAGAATAGCCTTCATTTCTGCAAATGTAAGAGATTAGAGGAAAGGCAACAATTGCTGACTCGGGAGCATGAAATCTTGTGATGTGACCTTTCTTTTTTTGCTTATAGGGTCTCTCTCTACCCTCCTCTCTCTTTTCATTCCTCCATGAGAAGAACAGTAGTTCATTCAGTATAGAAGATTATTATTAGAAAGGTATGGAAGATGGGATAGTATTTTCAAAAATGGATTGTATAGGATTCTGATGTCCATCTTGCTAGCATACTCACTCCCTTGCTGGCTTTGATGAAGCAAGCTGCCTTCATGTGGGCTGCTCTATGGAGAGGGACACTTGGCAAATAACTGAGGGCACCTTCCAGTGTATACCCAGCATGGAAAAGAAGTCCTCAACGTAATAATCAGCCAAGAACTGAATCCTACCACCAACAATATGCCCTTGGAAATGGATCCTTCCCCAGTCCACCTTTCAGATGAGACCTCAGCCCTGAACAACAGCTTGATTGCAGTTTTGTAAGAGACCCTGAAAGAGAAAAACCAGCTAAATTGAGCCCAAATTCCTGACCCACCAAAATTGTAAGATAATAAACTCATGTATGTGTGTGTTTAACTGCTAAGTTTGTGGTAGTTAATTATGCAACAATAGATAATGCAAAACATTAGAAATCTTTGTAATAGAAACACATTAAGTAAAATAAAATATTAACATTGAGTTATGGTTTACTATTCAACTGTCCAAACCATTATTTTTGTAACTTTATTTAACTTTCTTCTCTGAAGTTCTTGCTTTCCAATTATTCCACCTTTTTTTTACGGGTCTTCATAAATTTCCATATCAGCATTACTCATTGCCTCTAGATCTGGTCACATATTATAACTTTCTATTGTCCTCTTTGGTATACCATTTCCCATCATTGAGAACACCGATCATGTTCAACATGGATGTTCTAACCTTGGGTCATTCATTTACAAAGATCCTTTCTACACTCCACTTAAGCAACCCTCTTCAAGGCAATCTCTTGCCAACAAGAAACATTTTAATTCAGAAGATAATATTACAGTGATTAAGAGTTAAAAATCTAGATTCAAATAGGCCTAGTATTTAATCCTTGCTCTGACATTTTCTCATTATGCGCTATTTTGTAAATTATTGAAATTCTTGAAGCCTCTCTTTCCCCCAACCATAAGAAGAGAACAATAAATATCTGATTAGAATTTTGATGACATTCCATGATTATTCAATACATTTATTGTCTTTAGTACATTTCCTGGATATAATGCATTTGCAATGCTATTTCTGCATTTACTCTTTAATAGGAATATCCCCTGTCAATGTCACTTAGTAAACATGTTCTTCCATTCCTTTGCAACATCAAGTTCCTTAACTACTTCCTATTTTTCAAAGCCATTAGCCTGCCCTGAATTTTATTTTCTTCCAATAGTCTGTCAACTATTACAACTATATTGTTACCAATACTTTTAATTCTCTCTTTTTTGCCATATCCTATGCCTCTGGGCATTGGCAGAGGAGATAATAAAACCATCCTGATGGCCCCTTCTAGATATTTATGACTCTAATCTAAGCTCAACCTTCAAAACTCTTTAATATACCCTTGCTTCAAAAATGCATCAGCGTCAAAAGTAGGAATAAGCACAATAACACAATAAAAATTATTTAACAGTGTTCTGATGAGCATTTCCTTACACAATAATAGAGTTGGCTCTTGAATGCTGCCATGTCATGCCCACATGTCTATTCACTTTCTACCCTTTCCACAGCCTGAAGTATTATAAAAGGCAGTGATCCTGTGGTTTGGGGATACTATGACCCGGTAGACTTCTTCTAAAGAGGCAAATTCATGAGCAAACTTTGGGAATGAACTGACTGAAAAGATGCAATGAAGGTGTTGAAAAGAAGTGGCCGTACCAGCAAAGTCCTCACTCCACACACTTCACTCATTTCACTGCTCAGTGAACATTTCAGTTCAACGACTCTTTTCTACATTCTCCCTGGTATGTGATTTCAGCTGCTCATTTCTATTTAGAGATTCTTAAAAGTTAAATGATAAATACAAAAATACCCCCTCCAAAATAACAATGTTTAATTAAAACTTCTCCTAGATTTCTTTATCAGCACGACAAGTCTCATACTTTTGCCTCACACAACCATGTAGGTCCTTAGAGTATCCAATCTGATCAGCTACTGGTCTTTAAAAGGAACATTGTAAAGATAAAACTACTTTCCCTGGTATTTTATATTATATAGTATACCTTAAACTTCAAATAGATTTTTACTTCAAAATTCATGTTATTCAAGTCACAAATCTCAAACTGGAACTCATGAGAACTAGATCCTGTATTTTCTGCGTGGAAATTATTCCTCTGTTTCTGTACTGATTGGACTTCTACTTCCTCTTTCTATAAACATGGATTTGAATTATTATAAGAATTTCATTTTTTCTCCTGGGATTTCTGATGCTTTTGGCTTCAGACATGACACGTTGGTAAAAAGAAAAATGTCAATAGGACAAATATTTTTGAAAATACTTGAACCCTGTTTCATTCAATTAAAATGTGTTCTTCAAGAAAATTTCACTTTAACAAACGAATTGTTGCCTAAGGCCACACTGAAGAATCAGCTAACGTGGTGGTTAAGGGCACACTCCCTGGCACTAGTTGCCTGGGTTCAAGCACTAGCTTCATGACTTTGTGACCTAGTGCAGGTTATTTGCTTCTTGGTCCTCTGTTTCCTTAATGTAAAATGGGAATTATAATAATATCTACTTCATAGAGTGCGTTTTAGGGTGAAATGAACTAATGTTTCCAAAGTGCTTAGAATTTTGTTTTGCCTGGTACATATACAGTAAGTACTATATAAGTATTTGTTGAAAAAACTTTTTAAAAAGTTTTAAACTTCCCTATTCATGCAATCAACATTGAGAACACATTCAAGATCCAAAGTATATTAGATAAATAATTTAATTTCCTTGTTTTTAAAGTCTACAGCCATCAAAATAAATTTAATTATAAAATCTCCATGCTATTCTGCTATGGCGATATGGTCTTTCTCTAAAGAGACATAATTATGCCAAAAGATATATTTTAATTAATCATTATTACTCTATCTCTCAAGATACTAAAACTGAGGTTTTAAAAAGATAATATTTTTAATTAATGTTAGTAACAGCCAAAATAATTTATACTAAAATTTATTTTTTTGATAAGACATTAATGCTACTATAGTCATAAATTTCAGACTAAATATACTTTATTATGCTTGGGGCCAACATTAGTTTTATTTTACATTTTAATATTGAACTCATTGAATTTTAGATAGGGAAATATATTTATTTATTTGTATATTGCACTGGCACCAGATACATTCATTTTTGGTTGCTTGTGAGTTTCATTGCTGGTTACACCTGAAATAGAGTAGGACACCTTTCAGGTATATATTTTGTTCACAAACCAATATAGACTTTTTGGCCTTTCATATTATATGAATTATCATACTGATATCCTTATCTATTTTGGAGGGATCAATCTGAACAACTTTTCATTTATCTGGTTATACTATGAAGAGGAGATGGGCTCTTTCTCTTGAAAAGTACACCCAGTCTTACATCTGTCTTGCAGGAAAGAAGCTGTTTTAAACCAAATCCATTGAGATCCAGTGATAAGATCCTCTTACGTGTCATTGGAGCTTGTTCTACAGAATGTAATATTAAAGGTTAGGTTTCATTCTGCTTGAGTGGAATTTCTTAACCAGGAAAACAGGAGCGTAGACAGCCTGTGGAGATTTGACATGACAACCATTCTCATTTTATTGAAGTACATGGACTGCAGATGTCCATTTATAGCTTATTTGAAAATCTTTAACATTCTTTGAAGCTTTGAAAAGTATTTTTCCCAGAGGAAAATTTTTTTTAAGCTACAAGAAGCTCCTCACCATTTTTATAGCTGCTGGTATAACTGCAGAGTATCCTGTTTCCTATTTCAGTAAGAAGTGATCAAATGCATTACAGCTGCTGCTTACTGATGACCAAAAGTAAACAGACAAATTCAGTCTTATGATTTGCTGATGACTATGTATTTCATTACAGACATGATTATTAGTTTAAAGAAGTGGATGTTTATAGAATGAATAACCGATTCTTCATTTTCATGATTGTTACTGTGTTTCAACTTCCATAGAGACTTTCTTTTCCAAAAATTCCGTTTTCCACCCATACTATGTGCAAAATCTCAGATTTGAGGAAAGCTACAGCAGTAGTTTGCTTAGGTTGATTATTATTCTTTATTTTTAACCTCATATTGTACAACGAAAGTTTAAATACAACTCAACCTGTCTCGTCATTTAATAGGATAAAGAGGTTTTTGAATCTTAATCAGTACTATATATTAACTTAGAAAACGGAAGTCAGAAAAACAATTTATAAAAAATGGCAATATTCTGTTTCTTTCTCACAAAATGAAATCCTTTTGTTAAGAAAATTCTATATATTTGTGCTCCCATTGAAATCTATTTTGTAGTTTAGTTAGGAAAAAAAAGACCCCCAAAGCATGATAACGAGATGATATTTTTAAGTGCTCATAGTACACTGCCAGTAATTTTACCACGTTTTTCATGCATTACCCAATATGTTTTTCATGCATTACCCAATATGTTCACAACTGTTTCATGATGTAGACACTGCTATTATTATTCCAAAAGGAATTTCTGACAATATAAAATATCTGAAAATGTAATTTTGGTTTCCTATTGTTTCCGTGACCTGCAAAATACCAAAGAAAATTTCTGGTAGTCTCTCATCATAAGATGTTTCCCAATAGTAAGCATAAGAAAATATGGCTTGAAATAAAGAAAAATTATTGGTAAGCGGATGGTTAAACAAATATTAAATACACTGTTATTTGTTGCCCACTGTTAATCCGGGCACTGGAAATGTAGCTGAGAGCAGAGTAGAGCAGTATACACAAAATTACATGTCAGATTTGTTAAAATACAGATTCCTGGGTCCCACACAGACCTTCTGCTCCAGGAGATCTGGAACAGGACCTAGTTCTGCACCAGGAGGTCTAGAACACACTCTAAGTGGCACTGGATAACTATCACTGCCCTCCAGGTGCTTACTTTTTGGTAGATTTTTAAATATTAATAAAATGGTACTTAACTGCTTCATTATATTCCGTGTATGACCTTTACTTAATCCTTACAATGACCATAACATTATAAGACAGGGATTCACTTGTTATCATTACATAAATGAAGAAAGCCTTGATTAAGGAAATAAAATACATTACCTCCCCCTCGTTGAAATACCTGGAGGCTACAGAACCAGGGTTTGAATCTACTTTTTTTTCCCCTCAAGCCAAAATGATGACTGTTGCATTACTCTCTGCCACATTTTATATTACTTAAACTTTTTCATGTTGAAAGCCAAAAGAAAACATTTTCCAGTGTTGAAGTGCACAACAAACGTTACTAGAATCAATGGGACTGGAGGTTAAAAATGCTTACCACCAGCTAGTGACACGGCACATCATCAAACCATCATATAAAGTACACATATTTAAGGTTCAGGGGTATTTTTATTTTGTATTTGTGACTGTAATTCAACCACATCTTTAACTTGAGATGTACACTTGATTTGAAACTTTAAGTAAATTGAAGGAAAGAAGCTGTAGATTTCCAGGAATAAAAAAAAAAAATCGCCACTGTTCTCAGCTGGAAAATAATTTGAAATGTTTTCTCTAGACTATGAAGGGCTCAGGGGCATGAACAGCTGCTTTTAATTTTTTTGTAATGCAGGACCTGTTATATTGTGTGTTGAAAGTTCTATAAATGTTGACTGAGCATTTGAGTTTCCCATGGACAACAGCCTTCTCACAAAAGTCCTTTGGTTGAAAATATTTATCTAAATTAGCTCAAAATAATTTTGCAATTAGATTTATTTCAAGCATTTGTTGCTCACATACTGCTTTCTTAATACAAGATCATTTTGCTTCGCTAAGTGCACGCCGGCTAACTCATAGGTAACATAAACACCACGAGGCACAGCAGTTGCTAAAGTAAGTTTTTTTCCATTAATAACAGAGTGAATAGGCTCAGAAAACCCATATAAATTTGTCACTTCTCAAGTTTATGGATTCCCTGGGGCAGAGGCAATTAAAACTTGAGTTTTAAGAAAGAACTGTCAGGATCCTTTCAACTCAGTATATATTGACCTAAGAGAAACAAATTTTTTACAGATGTTTTTTAGAGTGTGTACATTCTTGAAGACTTATTTATTATACAATATATTATTACACAAGGAAATTGAGAATCTGTGCTTTGAAAAA
>NW_012137525.1:117698-119242 GCF_000956105.1 Propithecus coquereli | reverse complement strand
TTTAACTGTTCTATGAGAGATTATTTACTGGAAATGATCACATGTATGTTATTTGAAGAAAAATATTTAAGACTATTCTTTACAGCTTGTATAAAAATGTCAATGACAGGCCATCTTTTTAATAAATAAGAACCTTTAATCATGTTAGACATTTGCATTATGCTGAATGTCTTATAATCAATCATGATTAGAGGATTTTAGAAAATATAGAACCATGAAAATAATATTAGGAACTATTTTCAAAAACTTGGATTCCATTGTAGCATGTCATTACCAAATCATTTTCACGTTAATGCATCTTTCTTACTTTAAAATAGTAAGTTTAAATCTCTGTAAGTGTTTGAAAAGACTTACATCTTTGTGACTCCTTATAAATATGCAAACAGATAATGATTTGCTGACCTGTCCCTCAGTGATTGCTGAGCTTCATTGCCTTGGACAGAGGCACTTGGTCCATTCAAGTGCCTACTTTATCATCTATTCGACACTTTGCCTTCCTAGAAAGCTCATCTCCACAGCTGATTCTAGGATCTGCTGAATCCAGAGACAAAAATGGGTACTTTGGGTGTTATTTATATGTATGTCCTCAAAACATTTTGTTACTCCTTCAGTTCTTCCCCCTAAGTATTTGTTTATTCTTTAATTAGTTTCTTAAAGTTTCCAGTGTCTCTTTAATTAGGAAATCAAATAAAAAATCAATGTCTGTACTTAATTTCTCAACATTGTTTCCCTCCTTAACCCAATTTCTCTCCAACCTTTCTTTCTGAATTAACTGGTTCATCATTTATATATATGATAATGGATGCAGTTTGCCAAAGGATTGCTACCAAGTAGCTTGAGCATTTCACTGCAACTGTTCCTTTATTTGGTAGCATGATCTTGTTCCCTGGACATAATATCCTCTTAAAAAGGCATTTGCCAGTACTTTCAGAATTCTATATTCAGGGTCAATCAAATATCTATTGGCTACATTGATATTAACATTATTATATTAACAAGTGAGCAAACTTAATGTCTTTGTCAATAGTCCATTTAATTTTCAGCTATAACAAGGTTAATGTTTGTTTGACATTAGCATCTCTACTTAGAAAGTTATTTGATGACCACATACAGGCATTGCACCTGTGGACTCAAAAGTTTTCTAAATTAAAGTAGAGGTTATACTAGTTTGCAGTCCCACCAGCAGTGTATGAGTGTTCCCATCTCTCTGCATCCACGCCAGCGTTTATTGTTTTGAGACTTTTTGATAAAGGCCACTCTCACTGGAGGTAAGTGATATCTCATTGTGGTTTTGATTTGAATTTCCCCAATGATTAGAGATGTTGAGTATTTTTTTATAGGGTTGATAGCCATTAGTCTATCTTCTTTTGAAAAGTTTCTGTTCATGTCCTTTGCCCACTTTTTGATAGGGTTGTTTCATTTTTTCTTGCTGATTTTCCTGATTTCTGTATAGATTCTGGTTATTAGCCCTTTATCAGATGTGTAACATGGGAATATTTTCTCCCATTCTGTAGGTTGTCTGTTTGTTCTCCTGATAGTTTCTT